>NC_057797.1:114992561-115001461 GCF_018294505.1 Triticum aestivum | reverse complement strand
CATCACATAAAGGGCTTTAAAAGAAATGCCACAGTCGGACGTCTGAGCGACATCACATAAGGGGCTTTAAAAGAAATGCCACAGTCAGACGTCTGAGCGACATCACATAAAGGGCTTTAAAAGAAATGCCACAGTCGGACGTCTGAGCGACATCACATAAAGGGCTTTTATTCACAAGTAAATATACTCATAATAAACATTCAATTCATGAAAACAAACGGGTTAGTCCATCCACAGGAGTAATCATTTAACCGGACTTAGCATTCATGCGATTCACCGGAGTCTCTGTCATCAAAGCTGACAATTGATTAGGATAAGAAGGAACGAAACTTGACATGGAAGAGATGATTTGGAGGAATATATGACTCTGCAGAGTTTGTACAAAATTTTTCCCACAGTCAACGGATTTCCGTAGTCACGAAGGACTAGTTCCGTTTACGGTATTTCAGAAGAAAACACAGCTAACCGGTACACACCCATCCTACCTCTCGATGCTAGGAATCACCCTAGTCATCGTCCAAGAAAAACTTTTGAGATGGGGAGATCACAATCTCGAATAGCATGGGATCAAATTTATATACGCGCGCTCTAAGGGGTGCCCCCCTCTCGGTCCCAACCGGAAACACCCATGCCCCCTGACCGGATGACTGGCTTTAATCCAGGGCCATGGAACCATCATCACGGCCTCTCCTCTTTGGTGTGTACCATGAAAGCGGTTTGCAACTTACTAAACCATATTCCTTGCGGAAAACATGTGGTAGTACAAGGAAGGAAATGATAGGTACTGGACCGATATGGTTTGACACTGAAGTCACATAGTCTGGCGTAAGACTGGCATGCTACAACACTGCCGTCGTACCCATCCTCATGCCAACACATGGCCATTCATATTCACATTCATCCACGTATGGATCATCGAACTCACTTACCTCATTATCACATAAAATAACGTTCATCGGTATACTCACCGGCATGCCATGAAACTAACTAAATGCAAAACATGCCAAGACACTCATCATATCAAAAGTTCAAACATGCTTGCCTGGTTCAGAGTAGTCGGAGCCTAGCTCGGTGAAGTTCGCGGCTCCGTCACCTCCTTCGGTATCTACGTTTAAAGAAGATATATGCGCTAACGTAAATACCAAGGAGAGCATAGAAGGTAAACCAAATATTTTTCAAATAAATCTGATAAAAAACTAGACAAAATTTTAAAGAGAACAGAAAAAGAATCAATCAAAAATACATTTCTGATTAAAAGTTATAAGGGTTTTTGTCCAGGGACTTATCTGTAATGAAACAGAAGATTTCCAGGGGCTAGTTTATAAAAGCAGAAAACGCTTCGGTAGCGATTACGCCAGCCCGAAGAGAAAACGTATTTGGCAGAAGGCGTTTTCAGATAACGCTTCGTTTAGAAAGGACAGAGAGGCTGACAGCGGGTCCCACTTGTCATGTTTAAATTTTTCAAATGGGAGGGACGAGGCTCGTCGGCGCCCGAGAGCTGCTGTGGTCGCCGGCGGCGATCCACGGCGAGGCATGGGGATCAGAGGTTACCAATGTGCTCACCGTGTCCTTCCGCAACGGTGGGTGGTGGTGTTGGTCGCCGGTGAGCAGCACGTCGACGGCGGTCTCAACTCCGGCGGACGGTGGTTCGGGCGTGGATGGAGCTCGTCGGAGAGGGCTGCAAAGATTAAATTGAGGTGGGGGTTAGACTACTGGGTGCAAGAGAGGGCTACGGACGAGGTTTGGGCGCCGGAGGTGGCCTCACCGAAGTGAATCGAGATGGAGGCCGAGGCGGGGCGAGGCGGCCGGAGCTGGGGGAGGAGACCTCCTCGAGGTCCCCCTAGTGGCCTGGCGGGGTGTTGGTGAGTAGTGGAGGTGCTGCGTGCACGAGAGTGAGCTCGGGACCCCTTTATATAGGCGGTCCGAGGCGGTTGCCGTGAACGAGGATCACCGGCGAGCGATTACGGTGGCGCAGTGTTCGGTCGGGGTGGTTAGGGGGTCGAGCATCATCACGGAGGTCCAACGGGTCCGTTTTTGTGTTGAACTGGCCGGGGTTTGGGTGTTAAGGGCGAGCTCGACGGAACGGTGATGGTGCGGGCCCGTCGGCGGCGGAGAGCGCGTTCCGTGCTTGCCGGCCACGGTGGCTGTGCTACGGGCGTGCGCTGGCGTGCATGAGGCCACGCGGAGAGCCAGGGAGCGATGGGCGGCGCGGAACGGCGTTCTGCCGTGGTGTGCCTCCTGTCGGCCGCCACGGGAGGTCCCGAAGCCGCAGAAGACGCCGGCGAGGGCGAGCCAGCGCGCTACCGACGCCAGGAAAGCTCCACGCACGCGTGTGCAGCTTCGGACAAGAGGAAGAGGCGGCGAGGAACGTGCCAAGGGCACTGTGGCCGCGTGACTGAAACTGACGAACTAAAGATGACACTGAAAACTGAATTTTCTGAACTATGAACAGTAACAGTGCCCACCAGGTGTTCGACCGAATGAAATTGGCCTCTGGTGATTTTTCCTTGAGCTGATTTTTGGTGGAGTGGCTTCTCCTTGCTCAAATAGGCTGCCTCAATTTTGGTGGAATTTTTGGAGGAGTGTAGATATGAATTTCACCAAATTTGGCAAATCTGGTCCAAACTTGCAGAGACTGAATTTTGAAAAATTTGAAAAGAGGAGGTGTGGATCAAGATGGTTCTGGGTTGTGGGTTCAAAGGACAATCCAGGAGAATTGGTTTGAGGTCAAAAACTCAAATGCAATAGGGCACTTGCTTTGAAAATCTCTCAGGCTCCAAATAATTTTCAGAATTGGATTGAGGGAAAAATAATTGGAATAAAAATCCAAAACTAGTTTGGATTAGTTGGGACAGAGAATTTAGGTTGATCACAAGTTGTAGGGGAGGTTTTGGAGGGGTTTTACCACATGGGCAAGAATGCCAAGTCATGGTGGTTCCAAGATATGAAAATCCCAAATTTCATGGAGTTTCTTTTTAAAAGAAAAAGATTAAACTCCCAAAAATAATTTTGAGAGAGAACCAACAGAGAAGAAGTTTCAAAAGGTCAAACACCAAAGTTTGAAGCCAGAATAAAAACCTTGCCAAATAAAAGAAAGATTCTTAAGAGGAAGGTTTTCTGGAAAATTTTAAATGGCCTCTTTTCAAAAACCACAAAGTTTTTGCTGAAAACCAAAGTAAAAATTTTTGGAGTGTCACAACACCTACCCCCTTAGGAAAAATCTCGTCCCCGAGATTTCAGCTGATCCTTAAATAAGTGTGGATGCTCTGTCCGAAGAAAATCCTCGCTTTCCCAGGTTGCTTCACTGTCGGTGTGATTGCTCCACTGGACTTTGAAAAACTTGATGGTTTTCTGTCGGGTCCTCCTTTCAGACTCCTCTAATATTCTTATGGGACGTTCTCGATAAGTGAGGTCTGGCTGTATGTCAATGTTCTCATGAGATACTTGTTTCTCCGGGTTGCTTACGCACTTCCTTAATTGAGAGACGTGGAACACGTCGTGAATGTCGGACAAGTCTTCGGGTAAGTCTAGCTGGTAGGCTACAGTGCCTGTTCGTGCCACTATGCAAAATGGTCCAATGAATCTTGGTGCTAATTTTCCTTTAATCTTAAACCGTTGCAATCCTCTCATCGGGGATACTCTCAAGTATACAAATTCACCGGGTTCGAAGCTGACCCTACGATGTTTCTGATCATAATAACTTTTCTGTCGACTTTGAGCGGTCTTAAGTCGGTCCCTAATTAGCTCGAAAGGAGCCATTTGCAGGCTGGCCTGGTAACTGTTGTTGTATGCGAACTCGGCATATGGCAGGCTGTCCTCCCAACTGGTTCCATAGGTGAGGACACATGCTCTCAGCATGTCTTCTAAAACTTGGTTTACGCATTCTGTTTGTCCATCAGTCTGAGGATGGTATGCGGTACTGAAGGCTAGTTGGGTTCCCAGAGCCTGTTGTAATTGCTCCCAAAATCTTGAGACGAACTGAGTGCCTCTGTCGGAAATTATAGTCTTCGGGACACCGTGCAGACAGACTATGCGGGAAAGATAAATCCTGGCAAGCCTCTGAGTGGTGTAGGTTGTCTTCACTGGAATAAAGTGTGCTACTTTGGTCAACCTGTCAGTGATGAACCATATGGCATCAGTCCCGTGTCGTGACCGAGGTAATCCGACAATAAAATCCATCCCTATTTCATCCCATTTCCACTCAGGTATTTTGTTAGGTTGCAGTAGTCCGGCTGGTCTCTGATGTTCAGCTTTTATGCGTTGACATGAGTCGCAACATGCAATGAAAGCGGCTATGTCCCTCTTCATACCGTGCCACCAAAATCTTTCCTGAATATCCTTATACATTTTGGTTCCTCCAGGGTGGATCGAATATGGAGTGGTGTGTGCTTCAGTTAAAACTTGCTGTTTAAGGTCTTCTATGTTTGGCACGCATAGCCTTTCTCCGTACCATAATATTCCTTCATTGTCTATGACGAATTCCGAGGCCTTGCCCATACTCAACTTCCTTTTAATTCCTTCAATGCTGGGGTGACCGGACTGAGCCTCTTTAATTTTCTCCACAAGGTGTGGTTGTATTTCCAAGTTTGATATGGTGCCTTCTGCTACCATTATCAAGTTGAGCTTGACAAATTCTTGATGGAATTCGGGCCTCAAGGTGTGCAGATAGTTCCCGTCGGAGCTGGGGTTCCGACTCAGGGCATCGGCCACCACGTTTGCTTTCCCTGGATGGTAATGGATACCAACATCATAATCCTTTACCAATTCTAACCAGCGGCGTTGCCGTAAATTTAGTTCTGGCTGCGTAAAAATGTATTTGAGGCTTTTGTGATCCGTATATATCTCACATCGATTCCCAAGTAGAAAATGCCTCCATTCCTTGAGTGCATGAATAACTGCTGCCATTTCTAAATCATGAGTGGGATAATTTTCCTCGTGTTTGCGAAGTTGCCTTGAAGAGTAGGCGACAACCTTGCCTTCTTGCATCAACACGCATCCGAGACCCTTTCTGGATGCGTCACAAAATACTTCAAAATTCTTGTGTATATCGGGTACAATTAATACTGGTGCTGTTGTTAATTTCCGCTTTAGCTCTTGGAAACTTTTCTCGCAGGCTTCTGTCCATTCAAACTTCTTATCTTTCTTGAGTAACTGTGTCATAGGCTTGGATATGGTGGAAAGTCCTTCAATAAATCTGCGGTAATACCCTGCCATTCCCAAGAAACTTCGTATGTCTGTTACGCTGGCTGGTGACTTCCAGTCAAGTACGGCCTTGACTTTCTCTGGGTCCACTGCTATACCGTCTTGAGTCAGCACGTGGCCTAGAAAACCTACTTGTCTTAGCCAAAATTCGCACTTGCTGAACTTGGCATACAATTGGTGTTTCCTTAGCTCTCCTAGTACAATCCTGAGATGTTCTGCGTGCTCTTCTGGTGTTTTGGAGTATACCAGAATATCGTCGATGAATACTACGACGAATTTGTCCATAAACTTCATAAATACTTTGTTCATGAGGTGAACAAAATATGCCGGGGCGTTAGTTAATCCAAATGGCATCACTGTGAACTCATACAGTCCATATCTGGAGGTGAAGGCTGTTTTGGGGATATCTTCCGTTCGTACCTTCAATTGATGGTATCCTGACCTTAAGTCAATCTTTGAGAATACCTTGGCCTGAGCAAGTTGATCAAACAAATCATTTATCCTTGGCATCGGGTATTTGTTTTTGACTGTGACCATGTTAAGTGCTCGATAGTCGATACACAATCTTAGCGTTCCATCCTTCTTCTTGGCAAATAAAATTGGTGATCCCCAAGGTGAGGAGCTGGCCCGAATGTACCCTTTATCCAGTAATTCCTTTATCTGCTTCTTCAATTCGATCAACTCGGATGGTGCCATTCTGTATGGTTTCTTGTATATGGGGGTGGTCCCTGGTGCTAGCTCAATGCGGAATTCTATTTCTCGATCTGGTGGCATGCCTGGCAGCTCTTCAGGGAATACATCTGGAAATTCACACACTACTGGAACCTTGTTTAGCTCAGAAACGTCCACCTTATTTAATCTCGGTTGCCGGGGTCTTTTTCCTTCCTTGGCTGATACTCTTATTGTCTTCCCTTGGTGGTGTGTGAGAATCACGGTCCTGTTGAAACAGTCTATAAAACCTTTATTGGTGGTTAGCCAATCCATCCCTAGGATGACATCCAGTCCTTTATTTTCCAATACAATAAGATTTGCGTAAAACTCCAATCCTTCAAACTCAATGACCACATTCTGACAGTAATTCTGAGAAACTTGCTGAATTCCGGGGGACTTGATTATTATGGATTTCTCCAAAGGAAGCATCGAAAAATTATTTTGCAAAGCAAAACTTTTCGAGATGAAAGAGTGAGAAGCTCCAGAATCAAACAAAACCATTGCAGGTATTGTGTTGACAGGAAACGTATCGAGTATGATATCCGAAGCATTTTGTGCCTCCTCTTTGGTTACGTGGTTCAGATGACCCTTCCTGTGGTTATTGTTGGGATTGAAATTGTTTCGTTTGGGCGCTGAATTATTGCTGTCGTTGTTCGGCTTTGGGGTTGAATTCCTTGGCTTGGGGCACTGTTTGGCATAGTGCCCTTCTTCTCCACAAGCGTAACAAGTAACGCCGGGGCGATAGGTGAATTCCTTGTCCCTTGCATGAAAATTCTTGATTGGGCGTGAGACATTGGATGAGAATTTGGGTGTCCCACCCTTTTTAAAATCTATCTTGCTTCGGTGATTGCGAGTGTGGTTAGTCTGGTCCCTTTTTCGCTTGCGGATATCTTCCAGACTGCGTCTCTCATTTTCCAGAGTAATGGCCTTGTCCACCAGCGTTTTAAAATCAGGAAAAGTGTGCACGACCAGTTGGCATTTAAGTGCGGGCGCCAGACCGTCAAGGAATTTCTCCATCTTCTTGATTTCAGTCATACACTCCTCATTGGCGTAGCGGGATAATAGGGTAAATTGACTGTTGTAATCTGACACTGTCATGTTCCTTTGTTTGAGGTCATCAAATTCTCTCTTCTTGATTTTCATAATACTCTTAGGAATATGTGCACCACGGAAACCTTCCTTGAAATCATCCCAGGTTATGTCATTTTCGTTGGGATGCATGTGCAGAAAATTCTCCCACCACGATGCGGCTGCTCCTGTGAGATAGTGTGGAGCATATAGTACTTTCTCGAGATCTGAACACTTTGCAATAATTAATTTCCTCTCCATATCTCGAAGCCAGTCCTCGGCTTCAAGAGGCTTGTCAGTGTGAGAAAATGTTTGAGGACGTGTCTTCTGTAGCTCAGATAACTTGGAATGTTGCTGATACTGTCCATGGTGATTTCCCATGTTGATGACTTGGTTCATTATTTCACGATGTTGTTGCTGACTCTGTTCATAAAGGCGGCACATTTGTGAAAGTGCCGATTCATTTCCCGATTGGCTTGACTGTCCCTGAGTGAACTCGTTGCTGGGTTGTGCATCATAATTTTCCTCTGATGGAATTGGCATGGAGCGAGTCCAAGGACGAGACATTTTTCACTCTGGGGATATATTTTGTAAAACCCATAAGAAAAGCGGAAAGAGTCGCAAAAACAAATCCATAAAATGCATAAAGCTGGCAAATAGAATTAAATAACTCAGCTTACTTAAGAAAAATAAAACGACTTGCGCACGGAGAAGGACTGCTCATTACACATCTTACACGCGGGCGGTAATTATACAGTACATCACTCAGGATATGCGTACCTAATCCTGACATGTTATTAAGGCTAGTGCACTTCTCCAGATCCTACATGATGCGAAAACAGGCTACTTCTCCCAGCCTATGCACATATCTTACAAAGCGGTACAACACACGGCAGCTAAGCGTACTCAGGCAGAAATGTTGACGACCTCCCTTGCCCTGCCGAGGGCGAGGCGTAGCGAGGTTGGGGACTCGACCTCCTCCTCGCTAATGGGCTCCATACGTGTAGTGTTGCGCAGAGCGGGCGGAGCGGTCGCCAGGGGCGGAGCAACACGTACAGGAGTGGGCGCGAAGGTTGGTGTAGTGCGCGCTGGAGCGGGTGCAATGACTTGGTTAAATTCTTCAGTAGAAGGCAGGCGACGAGTAGGCGTAAAAGATGTTGATGACGAGACAAAAGTCGGTGGCGGAGCGATGGGTAGGAGCTCCCTCCTATTGGCAGCACAGCCATGGACTGAGTCCATGCGGGTAGCAACGAAGTCGTCCACCAGGTTGTCGAAGGCTGCCTCCAGGGCCCGGAGATACTCAATGAGCATCTCAAAAGCCTCGTCTCGTTCTCCTCTGGGGCAGGAGTATGCGTAGTGACAGGTGTAAGGCACATGGCACGGAAGATAACGGTAACGACGAGTCTTCATCACGGGAAGGACATCCCTAAGATGAGCTATCGCCTCGCGGGCTGCCATCTGCATAGCATGCCTCTCCGTAGGCATGGCTCTTCCCACGAACCGGAAGCGGCGTAACTCACCACGCCCTCCCCTGAACTGCACCGCGGCCTGGTGCATGGTCAGACTGTCGTTGACTCGGTGCTGGTAGAGTGTGAAGACTGGGCGCACGGATGGCCCCATCGCGACCTGAACGATGGAAGAAAGAAGCTTGACGAACCCATCGGGTACGTTGGCGAAGGTCTGAGACTCGCAGCTGACGTCGGCCATCTACAAAAGTAGGCAAAATTCTGCAGGGTCAGATCATAAATTTATGCTGACTGACAGAAAATGACTACCATTGCAAAAATATAAATTAGCTCTATCAGGCTAATAACCAATTAGCGATCGCACCTAGTGGCTTCCTACAGTCAGCCTGGCTCTGGTACCAAGCTTGTCACGACCGGTTTTCCAATAAAAATATTTATTGAAAAGCCAATCTT
>NC_057797.1:114955988-114991268 GCF_018294505.1 Triticum aestivum | reverse complement strand
AAAGAAATGCCACAGTCGGACGTCTGAGCGACATCGCAGAAAGGGCTTTAAAAGAAATGCCACAGTCGGACGTCTGAGCGACATCACATAAAGGGCTTTAAAAGAAATGCCACAGTCGGACGTCTGAGCGACATCACATAAGGGGCTTTAAAAGAAATGCCACAGTCGGACGTCTGAGCGACATCACATAAAGGGCTTTAAAAGAAATGCCACAGTCGGACGTCTGAGCGACATCACATAAAGGGCTTTTATTCACAAGTAAATAATACTCATAATAAACATTCAATTCATGAAAACAAACGGGTTAGTCCATCCACAGGAGTAATCATTTAACCGGACTTAGCATTCATGCGATTCACCGGAGTCTCTGTCATCAAAGCTGACAATTGATTAGGATAAGAAGGAACGAAACTTGACATGGAAGAGATGATTTGGAGGAATATATGACTCTGCAGAGTTTGTACAAAATTTTTCCGACAGTCAACGGATTTCCGTAGTCACGAAGGACTAGTTCCGTTTACGTTATTTCAGAAGAAAACACAGCTAACCGGTACACACCCATCCTACCTCTCGATGCTAGGAATCACCCTAGTCATCGTCCAAGAAAAACTTTTGAGACGAGGAGAACACAATCTCGAATAGCATGGGATCAAATTTATATACGCGCGCTCTAAGGGGTGCCCCCCTCTCGGTCCCAACCGGAAACACCCATGCCCCCTGACCGGATGACTGGCTTTAATCCAGGGCCATGGAACCATCATCACGGCCTCTCCTCTTTGGTGTGTACCATGAAAGCGGTTTGGAACTTACTAAACCATATTCCTTGCGGAAAACATGTGGTAGTACAAGGAAGGAAATGATAGGTACTGGACCGATATGGTTTGACACTGAAGTCACATAGTCTGGCGTAAGACTGGCATGCTACAACACTGCCATCGTACCCATCCTCATGCCAACACATGGCCATTCATATTCACATTCATCCACGTATGGATCATCGAACTCACTTACCTCATTATCACATAAAATAACGTTCATCGGTATACTCACCGGCATGCCATGAAACTAACTAAATGCAAAACATGCCAAGACACTCATCATATCAAAAGTTCAAACATGCTTGCCTGGTTCAGAGTAGTCGGAGCCTAGCTCGGTGAAGTTCGCGGCTCCGTCACCTCCTTCGGTATCTACGTTTAAAGAAGATATATGCGCTAACGTAAATACCAAGGAGAGCACAGAAGGTAAACCAAATATTTTTCAAATAAATCTGATAAAAAACTAGACAAAATTTTAAAGAGAACAGAAAAAGAATCAATCAAAAATACATTTCTGATTAAAAGTTATAAGGGTTTTTGTCCAGGGACTTATCTGTAATGAAACAGAAGATTTCCAGGGGCTAGTTTATAAAAGCAGAAAACGCTTCGGTAGCGATTACGCCAGCCCGAAGAGAAAACGTATTTGGCAGAAGGCGTTTTCAGATAACACTTCGTTTAGAAAGGACAGAGAGGCTGACAGCGGGTCCCACTTGTCATGTTTAAAATTTTAAAATGGGAGGGACGAGGCTCGTCGGCGCCCGAGAGCTGCTGTGGTCGCCGGCGGCGATCCACGGCGAGGCATGGGGATCAGAGGTTACCAATGTGCTCACCGTGTCCTTCCGCAACGGTGGGTGGTGGTGTTGGTCGCCGGTGAGCAGCACGTCGACGGCGGTCTCAACTCCGGCGGACGGTGGTTCGGGCGTGGATGGAGCTCGTCGGAGAGGGCTACAAAGATTAAATTGAGGTGGGGGTTAGACTACTGGGTGCAAGAGAGGGCTACGGATGAGGTTTGGGCACCGGAGGTGGCCTCACCGAAGTGAATCGAGCTGGAGGCCGAGGCGGGGCGAGGCGGCCGGAGCTGGGGGAGGAGACCTCCTCGAGGTCCCCCTAGTGGCCTGGCGGGGTGTTGGTGAGTAGTGGAGGTGCTGCGTGCATGAGAGTGAGCTCGGGACCCCTTTATATAGGCGGTCCGAGGCGGTTGCCGTGAACGAGGATCACCGGCGAGCGATTACGGTGGCGCAGTGTTCGGTCGGGGTGGTTAGGGGGTCGAGCATCATCACGGAGGTCCAATGGGTCCGTTTTTGTGTTGAACTGGCCGGGGTTTGGGTGTTAAGGGCGAGCTCGACGGAACGGTGATGGTGCGGGCCCGTCGGCGGCGGAGAGCGCGTTCCGTGCTTGCCGGCCACGGTGGCTGTGCTACGGGCGTGCGCTGGCGTGCATGAGGCCACGCGGAGAGCCAGGGAGCGATGGGCGGCGCGGAACGGCGTTCTGTCGTGGTGTGCCTCCTGTCGGCCGCCACGGGAGGTCCCGACGCCGCAGAAGACGCCGGCGAGGGCGAGCCAGCGCGCTACCGACGCCAGGAAGGCTCCACGCACGCGTGTGCAGCTTCGGACAAGAGGAAGAGGCGGCGAGGAACGTGCCAAGGGCACTGTGGCCGCGTGACTGAAACTGACGGACTGAAGATGACACTGAAAACTGAATTTTCTAAACTATGAACAGTAACAGTGCCCACCAGGTGTTCGACCGAATGAAATTGGCCTTTGGTGATTTTTCCTTGAGCTGATTTTTGGTGGAGTGGCTTCTCCTTGCTCAAATAGGCTGCCTGAATTTTGGTGGAATTTTTGGAGGAGTGTAGATATGAATTTCACCAAATTTGGCAAATCTGGTCCAAACTTGCAGAGACTGAATTTTGAAAAATTTGAAAAGAGGAGGAGTGGATCAAGATGGTTCTGGGTTGTGGGTTCAAAGGACAATCCAGGAGAATTGGTTTGAGGTCAAAACTCAAATGCAATAGGGCACTTGCTTTGAAAATCTCTCAGGCTCCAAATAATTTTCAGAATTGAATTGAGGGAAAAATAATTGGAATAAAAATCCAAAACCAGTTTGGATTAGTTGGGACAGAGAATTTAGGTTGATCACAAGTTGTAGGGGAGGTTTTGGAGGGGTTTTACCACATGGGCAAGACTGCCAAGTCATGGTGGTTCCAAGATATGAAAATCCCAAATTTCATGGAGTTTCTTTTTAAAAGAAAAAGATTAAACTCCCAAAAATAATTTTGAGAGAGAACCAACAGAGAAGAAGTTTCAAAAGGTCAAACACCAAAGTTTGAAGCCAGAATAAAAACCTTGCCAAAGAAAAGAAAGTTTCTTAAGAGGAAGGTTTTCTAGAAAATTTTAAATGGCCTCTTTTCAAAAACCACAAAGTTTTTGCTGAAAACCAAAGTAAAAATTTTTGGAGTGTCACATACGATGTCAACTACATTATCATGCAAAGCAATATGACAATGATGAAGCATGTCATAATAACGGAACGGTGGCAAGTTGCATGGCAATATATCTCGGAATGGCTATGAAAATGCCATAATAGGTAGGTATGGTGGCTTTTTTGAGGAAGGTATATGGTGGGTGTGATACCGGCGAAAGGTGCGCGGTATTAGAGGGGCTAGCAATGGTGGAAGGGTGAGAGTGCGTATAATCCATGGACTCAACATTAGTCATAAAGAACTCACATACTTATTGCAAAAACCTATTAGTTATCGAAATAAAGTACTACGTGCATGCTCCTAGGGGGATAGATAGGTAGGAAAAGACCATCGCTCGTCCCCGACCGCCACTCATAAGGAAGACAATAAATAAATAAATCGTGCTCCGACTTCATCACATAAAGGTTCACCATACGTATGGGGGACCTTTAGTACCGGTTGGTGTTACCAACCGGTACTAAAGCTTTTTTTTTGAATTTTGTTTTGAAAATTTTGGAATTTTTTTTTGATTTTTTTCAATTTTTAATTTTTCTGAATTATTTGGTGATTTAGTCTCTAATCACCTCTCTTAACTGCTCAAGTGTGGATCACTCATTCCAAATCATCTAACTTCCCGATCGGTCACCCATCCCTCTCACTAGTCCAGCCCGAGCACGCTTAACTTTCGGATTCTATTCTCCTTCGTTTCCAAGTCTACACTTGTTGTTTTCCTGACAATAGTAAGATGTCAATCCTATTAACCCTCAGGAGTTTAGCTTGAGCATGAAGTCACACATTTCACTATTTGAGTTTGAAACTATTATTCTAAAAAACAGTAATTATTTAGTAACACTAATATTTTTGAATAAGTTTAACCATAGTTTGACCATAGTTTGACCATAGTTTGACCACAGTTTGACCATAGTTTGACCATATTTGACCAAAATAAAAAAAATTGAAATAATTATTTAGTAACACTAATATTCTTGAATAATTATGTAGTAACATTAATACTTCTTGAATAAGTAGTTTGACCATATTTAACCAATTTTTTTAAAAAAAACTGAAATTTGACCATATCTTTTTTTCCTTTTGGAATTTGAGGATTCTAAAAAATTGCAAACCGGCCGTATTATACGTTTTTTTCCGACATCATATGCAAAAGTTATAGCCGTTTTACATTTTCCCTGTACTTTTTGCAAAACATGTCCAAATTTAAGTTTTCAAATTTTCCTAACGTGTAGATGTAGTAATATAACTACCTCTCGAAGGATTTTATTTTTTGAAGTTTTTATCATTTTCTTTTGATTTTTTCAAAACTGAAATGGCGATACACGGGGGGGGGGTGGAATTTGAAAATTGCCCTACAGTGCCGGTTTGTGTCTTCAACCGGGACTATAGGTTAAGACTCTTTAGTGCCGGTTGGTGACACAAACCGGTACTATAGGTTAGACCTTTAGTACCGGTTTGTTTCACAAACCGTCACTAAAGGGGCTCGTGGGGCCCTGGCCTGACACCAGCCTGCCACCACCCCTTTAGTACCGGTTCGTGGCACGAACCGGTACTAAAGGTTCATTATGAACCGGCACTAATGCATAGCCATTCGAACCGGCACTATTGATCGCATTAGTGCCAGTTTTTTTACAAACCGGCAATAATGGGCTTCACGTTTGACCCTTTTTCTACTAGTGATCCCCAAGCTTAGGATTTTGGTTGTCCTTCGATTTTACCTTGGGGTGCCTTGGGCAACCGCAAGCTTAGGCTCTTGCCACTCCTTGTTCAATAATCCATCAAATCCTTACTCAAAACTTGAAAACTTCATAACACAAAACTCAAATAAAAATCTCATGAGCTCCGTTAGTAAAAGAAAACAAACTACCACTTCACGGTACTGTAATGAAATCACTCTTTATTTATATTGGTGTTAAACCTACTGTATTCCAACTTCTCTATGGTTCATACACTCTATTACTAGCCATAGATTCATCAAAATAAGCAAACAACACATGAAAAACAGAATCTGCCAAAAACAGAACAGTGTGTAGTAATCTGTAGGTTTAGACTACTTCTGGAACCCCAAAAATTCTAAAATAAATTGCGGGACGTGAGGAATTTATCTATTAATCATAAGCAAAGGAATTAACTAAATAGCACTCTTCAATAAAAAATGGCAGCAATTCTCGTGAGCGCTAAAGTTTCTGTTTTTTACAGCAAGATCGCAAAGACTTTCCCCAAGTCTTCCCAAAGGTTCTACTTGGCACAAACACTAATTAAAAGCATAAAACCACATCTACAGAGGCTAGATGAATTATTTATTACTAAACAGAATCAAAAAGCAAGGACCAAAAATAAAATTGGGTTGCCTCCCAACAAGCGCTATCGTTTAACGTCCCTAGCTAGGCATAAAAGCAAGGATAGATCTAGGTATTGCCATCTTTGGTAGGCAATTTGTCGTGGAATTGTCACGGCAGATGTCCTAGCAAAAGGACTTAGTGGTAGGGCCATCACAACTAGGAAGCTTAAAGGGGTTAATCGGGACAAAGGACACGAGAGGTTTTATACTAGTTCGGCCCCTTACGATGAAGGTAAAAGCCTACGACTAGTTCGGTTGGAATTGCTGGAGTTTTCGATGACCAGGGAGCGAATACGCTTTGCTTTGCTTCGCTCCGATTTGTTGTTTCTTTCCCTAAGCCGCCGCCGGGTCGTCCCCTTATATACACCGGTTGACGCCTGGCGGCCTACAGAGTCCCGGCCAGTTCGTAAAACCTGTCCGGCTCGGTGACTTGTTTACATGCCTTTCTTTACAAGTCTTTCCTTACATATGGCAGTTTACAATATTGGGCATTAAGCCATCTCTGGGCTTTAGGCCTTCTATAAGTCTTAATAAACTATCACCTTGAATATTACTGGCTTCTTTTGTAACCCACCGTTGGGGTTGACCCGGCCCCACCTAGGCGGGTCTTTATCTGTTAACTATATCCCCAACACAATTCTTAAATAGAACACTTATACCCTTTTGGAATTTACTTTTTATTAATGATCAAACTCCTAGGCAAGAAATCAAGAAAATCATTTGTAGCAAAAGGTTCCTTAATGATAGCGAGAAAGTTGGGGTGAACGCTTATGGATTTAAGATCCGCATTTTCCTTACTAAAAGTTTCACCCTTATTCTTAGGAACGTACATTAGTTTGGCAACTTTGGTAGGGGGAGTTGAAGTTCTCCTAACGGTGGAAAAAGCGGAACCTAAATTGGTGATAATACCGTCAAATTTGTCAATTCTTTCAGAATCTTGGTCTATTCTTTCATTCACTACGGGTTCTTTTTCTTTAAAACTTTTGAAAATGACTCCTACCTTAGATCCATATTGGGTAATTTGATTGTGGATCTTTTTATCCAAATTCTCAATCAATTCAAAAGTGGCAACTTTATTTTCAATAATATCGAGCCTTTGCATAACGTGTTCCAAAGTTAACATAGTTCCATTAACCAAGAGAGGTAGTGTGCCAAACAAATATGTCATAGCATTATAAGAATCAAAAGTGTGGCTACACAAGAAATTTCCTCCGGTAATGGTATCAAGAATATATCTATTCCAAGGATTGATGCCTCCATAAAAATTGCGAAGAAGAACGGAAGTAGATTGCTTCCTAGTAGATCTATTTTGCGCAGTGCAAATTTTGTACCAAGCATCTTTTAGATTTTCTCCCTCCCTTTGTTTAAAATTAAGGACCTCATTCTCGGGAGACAAAGGAGTAGATAAAGGACTAGCAATAAAGACGAAGCAAGCGAAAGAAAAAGCAAACTAGAAAAGAGAGGGGGCACGGAGAAAGAGGGCGAATAAAACGGCAAGGGTGAAGTGGGGGAGAGGAAAACGAGAGGCAAATGGCAAATAATGTAATGCGAGGGATAAGATTTTGTGATGGGTACTTGGTATGTCTTGACTTGTGGATAGACTCCCCGGCAACGGCGCCAGAAATCCTTTTTGCTACCTCTTGAGCACTGCGTTGGTTTTCCCTTGAAGAGGAAAGGGTGATGCAGCAAAGTAGCGTAAGTATTACCCTTAGTTTTTTAGAACCAAGGTATCAATCTAGTAGGAGGCCACACGCAAGTCCCTCGTACCTACATAAACAAAGAAGAACCTCGCAACCAACGCGATAAAGGGGTTGTCAATCCCTTCACGGTCACTTACGAGAGTGAGATGTGATAGATATGATAATGATAAGATAAATATTTTTGTTATTTTATGATATAGATTGAAAGTAAAAATTGCAAAGTAAAATAGATTGGAAACTTATATGATGGAGAATAGCCCTGGGGCCATAGGTTTCACTAGTGGCTTCTCTCAAGATAGCATAAGTATTACGGTGGGTGAACGAATTACTATCAATCAATTGATAGAATTGAGCATAGTTATGAGAATATATAGGCATGATCATGAATATAGGCATCACGTCCGTGACAATTAGACTGACTCCTGCCTGCATCTACTACTATTACTCCACACAGCGACCGCTATCTAGCACGTATCTAGAGTATTAAGTTCATAAGAACAGAATAACACATTAGATAAGATGACATGATGTGGAGAGGTAAACTCAAGCAATATGATATAAACCCCATCTTTTTATCCTCGATCAATGGCAACAATACAATACATGTCGTTTCCCTTTCTGTCACTCGGATCGAGCACCGCAAGATTGAACCCAAAGTTAAGCACTTCTCCCATTGCAAGAAAAATCAATCTAGTAGGCCTAACCAAACTGATAATTCAAAGAGACTTGCAAAGATAACCAATCATGCATAAAAGAATTCAGAGAAGATGCAAATATTGTTCATAGATAGACTTCTTCATAAACCCACAATTCATCAGATGTCGAGAAACACACCACGAAAAGAGTTACATCAAATAGATCTCCAAGAAGATTGAGGAGAACATTGTATTGAGATCCAAAGAGAGAGAAGAAGCCATCTAGCTACTAGCTATGGACACGAAGGTCTGAAGTAAACTACTCACACATCATCGGAGAGGCCATGGAGTTGATGTAGCGGCCCTCCGTGATCGATGCCGCCTCCGGCAGAGCTCCGGAAAAGGCCCCAAGATGGGATCTCTTGGGTACAGAAGGTCGCGGTCGTGGAAATAGGGTTTCGTGGTGCTCCCAGATGTTTGCGGGGTATATGAATAAATATAGGAGGAAGAAGTAGGTTGGTGGAGCAACGAGGGGCCCATGAGGGTGGAGGGCGCGTCCCCTGCCTCGTGGCCTCCTCGATTGTTTCTTGGCGTCCACTCCAAGTCCACTGGATCATGTTTGTTCCAAAAATAACTCTCCTGAAGGTTTCATTCCGTTTGGATTCTGTTTGATATTCCTTTTCTGCGAAACACTAAAATAGCCAAAAAAACAGCAATTTGCACTAGGCCTTGGGTCAATAGGTTAGTCCCAAAAATAATATAAAAGTGTAAAATAAAGCCCATTAACATCCAAAACAGAATATATAATAGCATTTAACAATAAAAAAATTATAGATACGTTGGAGACATATCAAGTACCAGGATGTGCAATGATCTAGCATAACAACGATATCAAAAAAACCAACAAGCCATCAAAATATCATGCTAACTATCTTGTGATCATGCAAAGCAATATGACAATGAATGCTCAAGTCATCAAAACGGAAGCGATGGAAGTTGCATGGCAATATATCTCAGAATGGTTATGGAAGGGCCATAATAGGTAGGTATGGTGGCTGTTTTGAGGAAGATATAATAAAGCTTATGTGTGATAGAGAGTATCATATCACGGGGTTTGGATGCACTGGCAAAGGTTGCACCAACTCCCGAGGTGAGAAAGGGCAATGCACGGTACCGCAGAGGCTAGCAAATTGCTGAAAGTTAAGAGTGCATATAATCCATGGACTCACATTAGTCATAAAGAACTTATACTTATTGCAAAAGTTTATTTGCCCTCGAAGCAAAGTACTACTATGCATTCCCCTAGGCGGATAGTTTGGTAGGAAAATACCATCGCTCATCCCCGACCGCCACTCATAAGGAAGACAATCAATAATAAATTATGCTCCAACTTCATAGCATAACGAGAGACTATACATGCATGCTTCGGGAATCACAAACCTTAACACCAATATTCTTACTAACCACAACCGTTTACTAGTACCTCCCACATATTACTATCTCTATATCGCAAAACTATTGCAAGGAACCAAAAATAACATATTCAGTGATCCATAAGTTTTATGTAGGATTTTATGACTAACCATGCAAATGACAAATTCCGGTTGACTCCCTAAATAGATATAAGTGAAGCATGAGAGTTTAATTCTTTCTAAAATAGACCATGCTCTAATAATTATAAGTGAAGCAAAAGAGCATCCTACAAATAATGGTTTTCTATGTGAAGAGAAACAGGCAATTCAAATTTCAAATGATATAAGCGAAGCACATGAAGCATTCTATAAAGCCATACTCAAAAGATATAAGTGAAGTGCAATGCTCATTCTATAAATAAACCATGGACTATCTCATACCAGCATGGTGCATAAAATAAAAATGAAAAATAAACACAAAAGACGCTCCAAGATTCACACATATCACACGAATGAAACGAGAACGAAAACATGCTGATACTTGTTGAAGAAAGATGGGATGCCTTCCGGGGCATCCCCAAGATTAGATGCTTGAGTTTCCTTGAATATTTAGTTGGGGTGCCTTGGGCATCCCCAAGCTTGATCTCTTGCCTCTCCTCCTTCTCCTCATATCAAGACCTCCTCGATCTTTGATCACTTTTTCCACACCAAACTCAACAAAAAGCTCGTAAGATCCGTTAGTATAATAAAGCAAATCACTACTCTAATACTGTTGCAAAACAATTCATATTTTTTGCGCTGTAGCTACTGTAATATAAATTTTCCATGGCTTATACCAACAATAGAATCGATAGTTTCATCAAACCAAGCAAAACAATGCATCAAAAATAGAATCTGTCTTAAACAGGACAGTTTGTAGAAATCTGAACATCTACCATACTTTTGTTACTTCAAAAATTATGAACAATTAAGACAAAATAAACAATTTGTATATAAATACTGTGAAAAATTTTCAGAAGCTTTTGACGTTATAGTAAAAAATGTAAAATCACGCACTACAGCCAAAGTTTCTGTTTTTGCACTGCACATACCAACAAGCAGTCTAATCGTCCTAAAGGCAAATCTTGGCACATTATTTTTATAATACAATGGAATTGTACAAGGGGATAATTATTTTTGCAAGAATCTTCATGAAAAGTTCTACATTATTCCCATGAGCATGAACACAAGTGTCCAAGGTCAACCCTCACTTCCGGGTTGTCTCCCTGGCAGCGCTTTCTTTAAAGCCATTAAGCTAGGCATAAAGTGCTCAAGTAATGAATCCACCCGAATCCCAAGGTATATCAAAGCCAATTTTAATTAGCAATGATTTGGCATTTAGTAGTGAGCACAAAGCAACATATATCAAGCAATGACGAAGTCTAACTCTCTTCCTATGCATCGGCATGTCATACAAGAACAATTCATGCACATCAAGTAAATGCCAATACATAGCATAGGCAGATTCTTGTAATTTTATCGTGTTGGAAACATAAAGAGGTGGAGATGTAGTTCCTCTCTCATAATAATTGCAAGTAGGAGCAGCAAGCACATGCATATTATCTTCATCAATATCCCCATGTCCAACGGTAAAAGGTAACCCATCAATGTAATCCTTAATAAGTGCAAACTTCTTCGATATAGTGTACTTTGCAGAATTCAAAAAGATAATAGGACTATCATGTGTGGGTGCAATAACAACAATTTCATTATTAACATAAGGAACTATAGAAAGTTCATCTCCGTAAGCATAATTTATATTGGCATCTTGGCCACAAGCATAGCAAGCATCAAGTTCATCAAAAAGGGATATTTCAAAAGAATCAACGGGATCATATCATTTATCATAGGATTCATCCTTCGGTAAGAACAAAGGGACATTAAACAATGTATGAGTTGGAGGGTTACTGCCATTAGAAGGTGGGCACGGGTAGCTAATCCGCTCTTCCTCGTTTTGTTCTTCGCTCTCCTCATCATCTTTTTCATCCAATGAGCTCACAGTTTTATCACTTTCTTCTTCCATAGACTCCTACAAAATATTAGTCTCTTCTTGGACAACGGAGACTTTCTTAATAAATTCATCAATATCGGAATTGTATTTATAATTATCATGGCAATATTTAAGGATAGCAAAATTTTCAGGTCTATAAACATCATCATCAAAAGCTTCATACTTTAAAAACAAAGATTCAATTTCATAAGCACCCTTAAAAGCAACAAATTCTTCTATTCGTTCCACATCATAGTAATCATATCTACCATTAGCATAAGAAGCTAAGGTTTCTTTATCATTAAATTTTCCTAAAAAGAGAAGGTGTGGAGCATTCATCCTAGAGCAACAAGTAAAATCATATCTCAGGCATAAATCCCGAGCATACCAATGCAACATATAAATTTGATCCCATAATTGTTTCACTTTTGTGTCAAGCGATAATCCCTAAAGTATTGACATTGATCCATCGTTACTCCCATTATGAATGGGGTTTTCTCAGGATTATCAAAGTAGTGCATAATATCTTTCACATAACGAGCATCGAGGGTTTTAGGAGGTTCCCCATCTCCATGAGTAGCAAGTACATCTAATTTTTTTGGTATTTCGTATTCCATATCCATAACTAAAGATAGAGAACAACTTAGAACAGGAAATAAAAATTACTTAGTGATAAAGCAAACAAGCACACACGAGAATATTCACCCCACGCTATTGCTCCCCGGCAACCGCACCAGAAAAAGGTCTTGATAACCCACAAGTGTAGGGTATCCTTTGTAGCCTTGTTTGATAAATAAGAGTTTCGAACCCAACGAGGAGCTAAAGGTAGAACAAATATTCCCTCAAGTTCTATCGACCACTGATACAACTCTACACACACTTGGCGTTTGCTTTACCTAGAACAAGTATGAAACTATTTTGCAAGAATAAAATTATGAGTACTTTGCAAGAATAAAACTACAAATAAATTGCAAGGTAGTAAAACTAGATAGCTTTTGTCAACAACAAATTCATTTGTCCCTAGGTAATCGATAACAAGTACCAGTAATCATTCTTGTAATTCTGTATGAGGGAGAGGCATGAACTAACATACTTTCTCTACTTGGATCATATGCACTTATGATTGGACCCCTAGCAAGCATACGCAACTAATAAAGATCATTAAGGTCGTGAAACCCAACCATAACATTAACTATCAAGTGCTCTTTATCCCATTCGCCTTAACCCACTTATCTACGTTTATGCTGCTGTCAACCCCGCAACACTGACAATAAGCAAACCATGAACATATTGCAACACCCTATAGAAGGGGCCCATCACGTTTGCGTGAGACGGAGGGCATCGTAGGACAGCACCATAAATAAAATATACAATCATACCAACAAAGATCACGATTAACCCACGAGACAAAATGGATCTACTCAAACATCATAGGATAGCCAAATATCATTGGGAAATAGTATATGGAGTTGAGCACCATGTTTAAGAAGAAATTACAGCGGGGAGAAGAGGTGTTACACCGCTGCATAGAGGGGGAGAAAGTTGGTGTTGACGGTAGCAAGATTGTTGATGTAGATCGACGTCACGATCCATGCCCCGACGGCACTCCGGCGCCACCGGGAGAGAGGGGGGGAGAGCCCCCCCTCCTTCTTCTTCTTCCTTCGCCTCCCCCCTAGATGGGAGGAGAGTTACCCCTCTGGTCCATGGCCTTCATGGCGGTGGAGGGGCAGGAGCCCCTCCGAGATTGGATCTCTGATATCCCACAAGTATAGGGGATCACAATAGTTTCTGAGGGTAGAGTATTCAACCCAAATTTATTGATTCGACACAAGGGGAGCCAAAGAATATTATCAAGTATTAGGAGATGAGTTGTCAATTCAACCACACCTGGAAACTTAATATCTGCAGCAAAGTGTTTAGTAGCAAAGTAATATGATAGTAGTGGTAACGGTAGCAAAAATAATATTTTTGGTTTTATGGTGATTGTAACAGTAGCAACGGAAAAGTAAATAAGCGAAGAACAATATATGAAAAGCTCGTAGGCATTGGATCGATGATGGAGAATTATGTCGGATGCGATCGATCATGCAACAGTTATAACATAGGGTGACACAGAACTAGCTCCAGTTCATCAATGTAATGTAGGCGTGTATTCCGAATATAGTCATACGTGCTTATGGAAAAGAACTTGCACGACATCTTTTGTCATACCCTCCCGTCGCAGCGGGGTCCTATTGGAAACTAAGGGATATTAAGGCCTCCTTTTAATAGAGTACCGGACCAAAGCATTAACACATAGTGAATACATGAACTCCTCAAACTACGGTCATCACCGGTAATGGTCCCGATTATTGTCACTTCGGGGTTAACGGATCATAACACATAATAGGTGACTATAGACTTGCAAGATAGGATCAAGAACTCACATATATTCAAGAAAACATAATAGGTTCAGATCTGAAATCATGGCACTCGGGCCCTAGTAACAAGCATTAAGCATAGCAAAGTCATAGCAACATCAATCTCAGAACATAGTGGATACTACGGATCAAACCCTAAGAAAACTAACTCGATTACATGAGAAATCTCATCCGACCCATCACCATCCAGCAAGCCTACGATGGAATTACTCACGCACGGCGGTGAGCATCATGAAATTGGTGATGGAGGAAGGTTGATGATGACGATGGCGATGGATTCCCCTCTTCGGAGCCCCGAACGGACTCCAGATCAGCCCTCCCGAGAGAGTTTAGGGCTAGGCGGCAGCTCTGTATCGTAAAACACGATGAATCCTTCTCTCTGATTTTTTTCTCCCCGAACACGAAATATGGAGTTGGAGTTGAGGTCGGTGGAGCGTCAGGGGGCCCACGAGGCAGGGGCGCGCCCCCACCCTTGTGGATAGGGTGTGGGCCCCTGACGTGGATTCTTCTTCCAGTATTTTTTATATATCCCAAAAAAAATCTCCGTTGATTTTCAGCTCATTCTGAGAACTTTTATTTCTACACAAAAATAACACCATGGCAATTCTGCTGAAAACAGCGTCAGTCTGGGTTAGTTCCATTCAAATCATGCAAGTTAGAGTCCAAAACAAGGGCAGAGTGTTTGGAAAAGTAGAAACGACGGAGACGTATCAATCTCCCTCTCTGTTATCTTCTGTTTCACGTTCCCGAGATCTGGCCCTTCATGGTTTCTTAAATTCCCGGAGATCCATAACTCCGATTGCGCCAAAAAATTTACACGATTTTTTCCATAAATTATCTTTCTTGCACCAGAAGAAGGGCCCCAACCGCCTTACAGGGTGGGAACAAGACACCTAGGCGCGCCAGGGAGTGCCTGGCGCGCCCTGATGGGTTGTGGAGGCTGTGGCTCTTTGTTAGCATCGATTCCAAGTCCCAAAAATCACATATATTCCAAAATAATTCTCCATAAATTTTTATCACGTTTGGACTTCGTTTGATATGGATTTTATGTGAAACAAAAAACATGCAATAAACAGGAATTGGCACTAGGCACTGGATCAATATGTTAGTCCAAATAAACCATATAAAATGTTGCCAAAAGTTTATAAAAGTTATATAATATTGGCATGATACAGTCAAAAATTATAGATACGATGGAGACGTACCACGCCACTGCCGACTCCTCGATGAAGTCGAAGATCCGGGTGGGCGCATCCAGGAAGGTGCTCCCGCCGGCTCCTCAGACGACGGCTGGTGACTCCAACCGGCGCCAGCAGCCGAACGACAACAAACGCAAGGCCCAACAGTCAGCTTCTAGTAGCCGGCAAGTGGCGACAGTCGAATATCAGGAGCTGGAGGGGCAACCCGGCCCCAACCATCAGAAGGGCGGCAAGCCTGCTTGGCTGCCCGCCTTCTCCTTCGAGCAAACCCTTGATGCTCCCTACAAGTTCCACAACGGCGTGAAGCCATCCAACCACACCACCCAGAAATGCCACTGGCTCACCCGAAATGCCAAGGGTGAGGGTCTGCCGCCTCCACCTGCCGGCCCTCCGGCTCCGCCTGCTTAGCAGGCGGCGGCCTATGCAGTCATCATGATCCAAGATGAGTTTCACGATGCCAACGCCACCTACGTTGTCTTCACCAGTGAAGTGGATGATGAGCACAATCGGCGTTAGCACCACAGGGAGTTTAACGCCATCGCCTTAGAGGTCCCTGAATTCATTCATTGGTCCGAGAGGCCCATCAGCTGGAGCCATGCTGACCACCCGGCCATGATGCCCATGCCGGGTGCTTACGCCATGGTGCTGGACTCAACCTTCTCAATGGAGAGGCAGTCCTGCTTCTTGTCCCGGATCCTGATAGACGATGGTAGCAGCTGTTGGGGAACATAGTAATTCAAAATAATTCCTACGATCACACAAGATCTGTCTAGGAGATGCATAACAACGAGAGGGGAGAGTGTGTCCATGTACCCTCGTAGACCGAAAGAGGAAGCATTTAGTTAACACGGTTGATGTAGTCGAACGTCTTCACGATCCAACCGATCCAAGTACCGAACGTATGGCACCTCCGTGTTCTGCACACGTTCAGCTCGATGACATCCCTCGGAATCTTGATCCAATAGAGGGTCGAGGGAGAGTTCCGTTAGTACGACGGCGTGGCGACGGTATTGGTGACGTGATCCACGCAGGGCTGCGCCCAAGCACTACGACAATATGATCGAGGAGGTAAACTGTGGAGGGGGCAACGCACACGGCTAAGAAACAACTATTGTGCCTTTGGGGTGCCCCTTGGCCACATATATAAAGGAGGGGGAGAGAGGCCGGCTGCCAGGAGGGGCGCGCCATGCACTACAAAAAAAAGACACATCCGTGACATTTTGGGCCGAACGAAAAAAAATTGTCATACATATGACACTTCTATGACGATAATTGTGACAAAACTCGGTATCATCATAGATGTGGTGGGCTCCTACTTCTATGACAAAAAATCATGACAGAAAATGGGCTTTTCGTCCTGGGCGGGCCGGAGACGCAGCTGCATGACATTCTTTGGGCCGTCCATGATGGAAAAAACCGTGGTAGAAGAGAGGGCGAGGAAAATTTCGGGGAGTTCCCGGTTACGGTGGGAGGTCGGGGGCCAAGCGATGCTCGTTTCTCTCGTACACGTACGCGCTAGTGTGCGAGGCATTGGCTCTAACTGAACCCGAGCGAGGCGTTGGGCTCTAACTGAACCCGAGCGATTGCATTGCAAGCTACGTGTTACTGAACCCGAGCGATCGATCGATGGCTGTTAACTGAACCCGATCGAGCGATTCCTTCGCTACTACTGCTAACTGAAGCCGATCGATTGGATGAACAGTGAGCGTTGCCGGGGGGTTGGATGAACAGTGAGCGGTGGCGTTGCCTCTAGATGAACAGGACCCCGTGGTTTGGAGGGATGGATGAACAGTAGACGGTGGAGGGGTGCTCGTGGAGGGGTGGTTGAACAGGACCCCATGGTGTGGAGGGCTGGATGAACAATAGACGGTGGAGGGGTGGTTGAACAGTAGCCGGTGGAGTAGCGTGCGGTGTAGGCTGGATGAACAGGAGCACGTGGAGGCTGGAGGAGGTCGACGGTGGAGATGAACAGTATCTTGTGGAGTCCCGTTTTGCAGTACGCCACACCCCTCCCGATGAACAGGACCCCCGTTTTGAGTGTAGGACGTTCGTTTCATCCGTTTTGCAGTACGCCACCCCCCTCCTGATCAACAAGACCCCTGTTTCGACCGTAGGAGGTCCGTTTCCTCTGTTTTGCGGTACGCCACACCCCTCCCGATCAACAGGACCCCCGTTTCGACCGTAGGAGGTCTGTTTCCTCCATTCTACGGTACACCAGGCCTCGTTTCCATTGCCTATTCCGTCCATGCCCTCCCGATGAACACGACCATGCATTCCGTTCCGACCCAGCCGGTTGGCTCCCACGCGTTCCGTTGCCTCCCGATGAACACAAGCAATCCGTTGGCTCCCGATGAACACGACACATTATGTTGCCTCCCCATGAACATGACACATTTCGTTGCCTCACATGAACATGACGACGATGTTGTTTCTCCGTTCTGACCGAGCCATGTACACGAGCCCTGGCCGTATGTGTGCGTGAGTAGGCATTCGAGACCCTTCCCGTATGTACACATACGTGGCCATATTTTCTTTCTTGTACCCTGGCAGCTGTAAGTACGTGTACATGCTACGTGCGCGCCTCTACTACGACACGTGCGCGCCTCTACATCGACCAGTATGTACGTACATGTTTGCGACCAGAATGACAATGCTACATACGCTTCGACCAGGTGGGTCCCGACTGTCAGGCACTTCCTTGCCTGCGAAGATGTAGCTGGTGGGTCCCAGTAGTCAGGGTGCGAATCATTTTTTTGCCCGGACGCACTTCCTTGTGTACGAAGGTGTAGCTGCTGGGTCCCAGCAGTCAGGGGGGCGAATCATTTTTTTTGCTCGGACGCACTTCCTTGCGTGCGAAGTTGTAGCTGGTGGGTCCCAGCAGTCGGGGGGCGAATCGTTTTTTTGGATGCACTTCCTTGCGTGCAAAGATGTAGCTAGTGGGTCCCAGTAGTCAGGGGCGATTGTTTTTTCCCGGACGCACTTCCTTCCGTGCGAAGATGTAGCTCGTGGGTCCCAGCAGTCACGGGGCGAATCATTTTTTTCATGAAATACGGTGGCCCGTCCGGTGGGTCCCCGCTGTCAGGTGGAGGAATAATTACTTTGCGCGTAATAAGGAGGCACTTCCTTGCGGCTGCCATGGACCCAGCTGTCAGCCTCTCCACATACAGTCCACATCCGATGGAAGTCGTTCCTTGACCATGTTGACCACACCGCGCCGAGAGCACCAGGGCGGTGGACGACGGTGAGACCTAGGAAGGGGACGACACGGAGCTGGGGAAGACACGGTAGTGGATGCACACGCGGAGAGGAGTATGAGGGTTCACTGGTTCGGCTGTGATGCCGTCGCCGCAGAATAACAGAGGGTGCGGGTGAGTGGAGGGATGGCCTGGCCAGCGGTGGGAGTAGTAGGGGCGGTGAGGCCTCGGCGGCAGCACAGTCGGCCATGGGAGGCAGGAGCAGGCAGCACGACCGGAGCTGCTTTGGGCGGCTGGAGCAAGAATACCAGAGGTTGAAGAAGCACGACGGCCGCTGGATGGACATTGTACGGTCACTGCAGCTAGAATCGTTTATATTGACTAAGTTGACAAAGCCCTTGATAAGTCAACTTAGTAGGCCCATAGGTCAGCTTCCGAAACGGTGCGCCCCAGATGTCAGGAGGAGGAATCATTTTTTGGGCAGGTCAAGCTAGAATATTCGAGATTGAAGAAGAAGCATGGCATCCGTTGGATGGACATCCAACGGCCACTGCTACTAGAACCGTGTGTTGACTATAAGTTGACAAAGCCTTGCATACGCGTCAACTCTGGTTTTTTAGGGGACGCATCAACTTAGTAAGGCCAGAAGTGTGTGGCAGAGAACTTATAGCCCATTTGAGATTTGTAAGAATGTGTAGCCCATTTTTGAATTCTAATGCAATTTACTACAGCCCATTTACAGTTTGTTAAAAGTACATCCCATTTCAACCAACCGTTCAAACCAGAATTCAACAAAATTTCCCACATTTTGATGGGATCCAAAATATTTTTATTCCGAAATTTCTAGTCAGATAAATACAATTTCAATATAAATTTATATTACGTAAAAATCCAACGAAATATTGCGCTTGCAACAATTAATGAAATTAAAATTTTCAATATCCAAAAATAATATTTTATAAAGTAATCACGTGTTTGGTGCATTCTTTATAGTTTCTGCCCAGTTTTTATAATTACATCCCATTTATTATTTCTTAAAGCCCGTTTTCTTGTTAAACCTAATGCATCCCTCCTAGGAAAGATTTGCAGCCCAGCGCGGCAGAGAATAACAACTTGACCTTGCCTGGGTATTCCTAAAAAAGTATAGCTGGGCTAGCCATTTTCAGCTTGAAAAAAATTAATATCTGGGCTGGATATCTGGCCTGGGCTAGACGGGCCATAGCCCGCCAAGTTAATACATGCAGCGATGTTTTCGTTCTTGTTCATAGGAGAAAAATTAATATCTGGGCTAAACATCGAAAAACTCTGTAGTGCTCACACGTCAAAAACACAAATACTGCTCGAGCTGCTTGGTCCCAGCTGTCGGCCGCTTCTTGTGCAATTCTCTTGTTTATTGACTACTACATAGGTTGACAATGGTGTGGGACCATGATGTCAGGAAACCAGGAGGAAGCAAAATAAATTATAGTTATATATATATATAGGTAAAACTGTGTCTACCATAGCTTGCCACAGAACTAGTTAAGTTTCCCTAAACTTCTAACGGTTCAAAAGTTATCAAAAAATATGAAATAAATATGGGAGCATCTCTCTAATGTAATAAGATGATCCAACGAAGGGATTGTCAAAATATGCATCTATGTGTCCTCGACAAAAATAATAAGCATTTCAGCTCACTTCGACATAAATATATACTGAACTATTTGTTTTTTTGTCTAGGACACATACAGTCGTATTTTTTAATCCCTCCGTTGGATCATGTTATATTATAGGTGTGTTGGTTCAGTATTTTTTTTAGAATTTTTGAGAACTTTTGCACCGTTGAAACCCTTAACTAGTTCTGTGGCAAGAACTTGTAGAAAATCCTACTCCTATATATATATATATATATATATATATATATATATGTATATGTATATGTATATATATATAATAAGGAGGCACGTGAGGCTATGGACCTGGTGGGTCCCCATTGTCATCCTCTCCAAGTAAAGTCATCTCCTCGCCCGCGCGCGCTTTCCGCCCGAAACAGTCAGCACCGCCCGCCTCGCTTCCCGATGCAGGCGATTGCTCCGCCTTCAAATGACACAAGTGTCGTCCGTCCATCCATCTGCCGCCCACATTAATGATACACAGTTGCCGAGGCGGCTACTCCGGTGCCACACGTCCGTCCCTCCACCCGCCCACCATTGCTATATAAACTGCTGCGCCAGCCATAGCCGCAGTCATCCGCATCCGTTCCCTTTCTCCTGTCCACACCACTACTGCCCACCATGGCTTCCTCGCGCTCCAGCACTCTCCTGTCCACACCACAAGAAGATGGCATCCATTGCTGCCAACCGGCTGGAAGGCAGGCAGCCGAAGGACGACGACGTCCCAATGGAGAACATGGTAGTCGATGATTCGGCGCCAACCCCCTCCTCCGCGCCATCCTCGCTGGTGCATTGCACCATGACCATCGGCCAGGCCCGTGCCCAATATATGGACAGGGTCAGGCAGATGCGTGAGGAGCAGTTCCGGGAGGCGCAGGCCGACGCCGCCTACAACCACCATCTCCTCCAGGAGCACCTGCAGGCGGAGGAGCAGATCACCGCGGAGCGGGTGGAGCAGGAGGCGCTGCTCGACTTGTACCGCTGCGCTCGCAAGGGCCGCCTAGCGTGGCGGTACCGCATGCGGGTGGCGGAGGCTGCGGCTGCCTACAAAGAGGCTAACAAAGAGGGCGATGAAGTGGGCGAGGCGCTGTTTGGCGAGACCGAGGACGAGGCAGAGGATAATGCCAGCTCCGATGAGTCCCCGCTCCGCTAGCATCGACGAGGCCTTGCTCCGCCGAGGCCCCTCGGCGCCAACGACAAGGCAAAGGACACCGCTGGCTCCGCCGAGGCCCCGCCCCGGCAACAACGAGGTAGAGGACATCACCGGCTCAGCCGAGGCCCCACCCTGCCGGCAACGTGGGGGAGGATTTCCACCGCTCCACTAAGGCGCCACCCACCGGCAACGAGACAGAGGATATCGCCGGCTCCGCCGAGGCCCCGCCCCGCTGCCAACGAGTTCGCGTCACATAGAAAACGAGGAAGAGTAGAACACGGTAGGTCATCGCCGCTTGGGTCCATGTAAGGCCACCGCTGCTACCCTCCGGTTGAAGCCAAGCTAGGCTGGTTGACCATTGACAGCCGGTTAGCTTCTTGGCGGCGACGTGGAGTCGGAGAGCTGCGCTGGAGAAGAACCCTACTTCTACTTAACTGCTGGTGTAGTTGGCTGACTGACACGTGGGCCCAATAGGCCACATGTCAATTACGCAACTGCACCTGCAGTTAAGCCACTAAAGCTTCTGTTCGGCTTAGCGGGACACAGGTGGGTAGCTTCGGTTAATTAATTATACCTCCAGCGCACCCCTTTTTAGTTGAAGAATGTATGACATGTAATGAAATCCGGCATGTTTATATGAAATCCGACCATGTATGAATGAATTTATGTCAATTAGTTCGAATTCCTATATCACTGGCATTGGTTGAACATGCAAAACAATACGTACTAGCATTATTCCCAGGGTGAACACCTCGTTTGCAGCAGTTTCACATGTACTCTCTCCGGTCCTTTCTAGTCTGCATACAAGTTTTGTCTGTAGTCAAAGTATCTCTACTTGGACCAATCTTATACAAAAAAGTATGCACTTTCACAATTCGTGAAGTAAAAAGTAATAGAAGGAGTACAAAGAGTTTGAGCAGCTTTTTAGCATTTCTGTACATTGCAATCAAACACACAGGCCTGGCAATTCATAGAGAACATTCAAAACAATCGATGATTATGCGTCTCAGCGACTCACGTGTCAGGGGCAATATTTACTTCACAACTAAAGAATAAAGAAAAAATTGATCGACGCTGCTGACAGCAAAGGGTGTCTCATTCAAAAATATCAAACGCATGTCTTGCTAAAATTAATGAGCAAAATTTGACAAGGTTGTCCCATTCCAAAATATCAAATGCCTACGATTGTGGAATGGGCAGGGTTTGCCATCAGTTTGGACATTGACATGGCACCTCGTGCTAAATAAACCAGCTGTTCTTTTTGTGTCGTTCCACAAAAATCTTCTTGTGCAGTTCAACTAAAATATATGGTATCTTCAAAGAAGATCCCTGTTTGCACAAGTAGAGATAATTACATATTACATTAAGAGTGGTATCAAATCAGTGGCAAAACAATTGCTCGTTCCAGCCATAGCAATAAATTAAGATGCAAAACTATATCATTACTTGTGTCATCACAGTTCCAGTGCTTCATTACAGCACCAGGAGTTGATTTTTATTTTTCTTCCGCTTGTTCTTCCCCTTCATCACTTGGTTCACTAATAGACAAGCTTCGCCTTCAATGTAAGATTTGGCATGTAAATTAGGGAGCACAAGTATAGTACTAAACTTAATTTTTTGATGAAAGTGGCAAAATACAGGCCAGCAGTTGTGAAATATCCTTATCTTACCTCAATGGGATATTACAGTGCACATACAGATTGGAAGTCTTGTCTCCATTTGTGAAGTTCACTAAAATCAAGCAACATTATCGTACAAGTAGCACAACATATGAAAGCACACTGCAGAATCATGTGAAAGAAAGCTAGTACTGACCTCTCATGATGCGGAATTCAAACAACTCACAAGAAGAAGATCTGAGCCAAATTCGCCTTAACGGATAGGAAGTAAGATCTCCTCTTGTGCAGTTCCACTAAGGTCAAGAAATCAAGCAACATTGTCGGTGTGACATTTTGGTTGAACTGCACAAAACACTCTTAAAACAAAAGTGTTTTGTGCAGTGCAACAAAATGTCACAATGGCAATGAGGTGAAGTAGATAACCCTGTTTACACAGAGGTGCAAAGGAAACAATTAGTGGTCAATAACGGTGGATGACACAGAAGCCAACAAAAAGAAGCATCTACCTTATCTAAATGGCAAAAGAAAGCAAGACAATAGCATTTCTCAAACAGTGGCATTGATTAATATTAACATAGAGATTATATTAACAATAAAATTCGTTAAACATGTAATTTGATTTTAACTATGGCATTGCATCAATTTTCCAGCGGCATTATTAGAGGGTGTTTGTTTACAGGGACATTTTGGTGTAGGGACTAAAAAACTCCATGTCAGTCCCATCTAAACAAAACAGGAGGGACTTTTAGGGACTAAAAGTGGGCATTTGGGACTAAAGAAAGAAGACCCCGAGGCAGTCTTTTGGGACTTTTTCCAACAGTTTCCCCGGCCACGCATCGCACCTTGTCTCTATTAGTTCATTACTAGGGGTAACATGGTATTTTAGCATGTCATTTAATAACCTATAGTCCATGTTTAGTCCCTGGAACCAAGCAGGTAGGTACTAGGGAGTTTTTAACCAAACAGGGCCTTAGATTAACAACAGCTAATGAGTTGCACGGGACAGTGGACGCACCAGCACCATGTGCATCTACCGATGTACGGTGGTCATGCACGGTCTATTGCAACAAAGAACAAACAACCAAGGAGCATATTTGTGTTGGTTCCAGTTCTGTTATCTTTAGGCACCTTTCCCTATGTGAGCGCAGCAAATCTAGTCCTGCTCAAACTCTACATCCTTGTACCTTCCTTTCCTTTTTGAACTAGTACTTTCGCCCCTTCCTTTCCTCTTTGAACCACATCCTAGATTTATGCGGTACAACTTTCCCCACTACTTTCCCTCATTCCTTTCCTCTTTGAAACACGTCCTAGATTCATGCTATACAACTTTCCCCCTTCATTTCCTCTTTGAACCACGTCCTAGATTCATGCTATATACAACTTTTCCCACTACTTTCCCCCACTCCTTTCCTCTTTGAACCACATCCTAGATTCATGGCATACATGCAGCTAGAGCAATGCATGTGGAGTAAGTAAATTATACCTTAAGGTTCTTGGGGCGTGGTTCGGAGGCCGACGGGACGGCGGCGAAGAAGAAGTTGTTGGAGGCCCTCCCGCGCCGCCGCTAGGTGGAAAGTGAACAGCTGCGCCGGTAGTCCCTCGCCGACGGCGACAACATTAAGCCTCCTTCCCTTCCCGGCGGACGGATCCTGCCGGATCTTTGAGTAGTAGTGAGGGGAGAGAGAGGCCAACAAAGTCTTGTTTAGATCTGGAGAGGGGGAGAGAGTGTGAATAGAGCAACTACAAGCGCTGAGGCTCCAGCGGGAGAGGGCAAGAGAGTGTGAAGAGAGCAACTACAAGCGCCGAGGCTCCAGCATGTATATATATACTAGAGAGAGAGAGTGAAGCGTGCAAACCCTAGAAAACATTTTGACTAGTCAAAGAATCCTCCTGGCACAAATTATGCTCAAGTGTAGTTATCAAACCTGAGACCTCAAGTTTGATGAGCGAACAGGCTAATCAGGTACACAACCCTCCCGTTATGTTCAACGAGAGGGAAATAACCTTTTATACATTCCTGCATTCATGTGACAAGCATGCCGTGTTTTTTTTGTGTGGGAGTCATTGGGATTTCAATCATAATCATGTCATGTGGCTTTGGTGGTAAGACTATCCAAAGTGGTGCAGAAATAATGCAGCCTTAGTCACCTTACCTCTCTCCACGTAGTACGTTGGGTCCCACTAGTCAGAGGGTGAAACAAACAAATTAATAAAAAAAATTAAAAGCGCCAACGGTGTATCTTACCTCACACATCTCGCTACTGCTCGGGAACACTGTCCAATTGATCCCTTTCTTCGGTCACGTACTATTTTAAGAGAATCCTTATTATAACATGCACACAATTTTTGGCCACTTGTATTCGACTTAAGTCAGTGTGCCACTGTATCTCGTATACTTACTACTCCCTCCGTCTAGGTGTAATAAGTCACGTTAGAAGGTGCAACGGGACCAAGGTGCGTGCATGTGTGTGTGTGTGTGTGTGTGTTTAACAGCATGTGTGTGTTAGAGAGGGCGACAAATCGACCTACTCCTACAGAGAGATGTTGTGTAGTGTACAATTTTAGCCGCGAGAGTCGGTGCATCCTCTCGTTTCCGGGCACGGCCGGTAGGGACATGCAAACAGCTACCACGCCTGCTCTTGACCAGCCTGGCCCACCCAAAGCCCCTCCATCGCCCGCGCGCGCTTCCCGCCCGAAACGGTTAGCGCCGCTCCAAAGAATCGGTGCCGCATTCATGCCCGGGCAGAGCGGACGTGACCTCTCATTGGCGCAAGAGTGATGGTTGCTTCGTCCGTCCAACTTACTGCTGGGTCTATGTGATTTGACGGCTCATTGGTCTTTATTACTGAGGTGGTAGGACTGCTGGATGTCCCACGCTTTTGGCGAAAGGAGGTACTACTACTAGGTTACAATTTTCTCCATTCTTACAGCGGAGGCGTGCAAGAGCAGTGAAAACATGCAGGCTTAGTGATTACATGGCCCACCTCACACTATCACCGTGCGACACCTAATTCTTTACATAGTACTCCCTCCGTTCCTAAATATTACTAGATGAGTCCCCGTGTGTTGCCGCGGAATAGCGGTATATCTCTCTGCGCAAAATTATCGATTTCGTAGAACTAAAAAAAACTCTATAACCGCATGACAAATGTGGTAGCCAAACTAAATAAACTCCCATAATCATTTAGATCATCCCATGTAAGCAAAAAAGATCAGCCAACTCCTAATGCATAATGGGATTATATTTTTCTTTTTGACATGTTAATGGGACTTAAAAGCTCACTTACATGCATGCTACCGGTGCATGCTTGCATGCAGACATGTTGATGTGATTTAAAACCCACTCACATGCATGTGCCACAGTATTTCTGCATGCTTGCATGTGGCTTAGTGCGGAGCCTCTCAACGTCTAGATCAGATGGCTATTATGGACTAATTTACTTCATCTAACGGCTACATCAATTTTGATGCTGTGGCTCAAGGAGAGGATAGAGAATTCCTAGTAGTGGTGGCTAGCTATTACTAGTATATAAGTCTTTGTAGATATTCCATTACATATGGAACAAAATGAATGAATCTACACTTGAAATGCATCTATATACATCCGCATGTGGTTCATGGTGAAATCTCTACAAAGACTTATATTTAGGAATGGAGGAAGTACTAGTATAGTACATACTGTAATTTATCAGCAAGATAAATTTGTACAATGCTATGAAGCTTCCAGCTTCTGTTACATGTATCTTGCGTCCAAGGTTGCCCGTTGCAACATTTCATCACATACAAAGGACACTAACATGCATGCTATTACATCTCAATGATTGACAGATCAAAGCAAATATGTACTCCCTCCGTTCCAAAATAAGTGTCTCAACTTTATGCAAACTTTAGTACAAAGTTGTACTACTACTAAAGTTGACACTTATTTTGGAATAGAGGCAGCTAAAGAAAACAACGATCCATGAAGTCCCTAGCCCTTGAACCGTGAACCCTGACCAGGCTTAAATTTGCTGGCAACGTTTGAGCTTCCTAATAAATGAAGTTTGCAACCTTTTGACCATCGGATCATTTTGTGCAGTTTCACCAAAATCGAGATGAGCATCCCTCTGGCAAAGAAATTGAGGAAGCGCGATTAGAATAAAATTACTAGGAGTAGTTGATGAGACATAAACTCATCACAAATACAGTATGTAGAAGCCAGTAGAGGTATGTGCGGGGCAAAGAAGTAGAGAAATATCCACAGGGAGTGATTTGAGAAGCTGGAGCAGTGGTGCAAGCCGGCTGTAAAGGGAGTTGCACCTGAGGGACGTAGCTCAACCTTGAGGAGGGCAGCGGGAGGCAGCAACTTCCCACGTCGCGGCAGTGAGCAAGGGACGAAGGCAACCTCACCGGCTTTGTGAGAGATAACGGCGGGACCCCTGATCGGGACGTGTCGATAGTGGGTTTTCGCCGTCGGCGACGGCCACCGCATCTACACTAAGCATCCACCCCTTCCCCAAGCGAACGTGATCCGCCGAGATGTTAGAGATGTGGCCACAGTCATTTTGTGCGAGAGAGTGTGAATAGAGCAACCCCAGCAAGCAACCGTGTAGGCTGGCTCGTCCTGACTATGTATACAGTGGAGCAGTTTCCTTTTCTCTCCATATGAACCTATCATATTGCGTACGTGCCACTGAAGAAAAAAACTTTATTTATAAATGACGCGACACCTACTACTCGTTCTCCTATAACCTTGTGCTTTGCATCTCCAAAATATTAACCTTGCAATTGGCTCTTAGCCTCTTCGGGAACTCGAGCCATAATGGTAGTGCAGTATATATCGTTCTGGCTATATGAGACCGAATGAATTGTTGCACGTCCACCATGTGGGCGAGGGTCGAGGGGCGAGGGAGAGTGCTCCATACGGAGCAAAATGAGTGAATCTACACTCTAAAACTACGTCTATATACATCAGTGTTTGGAGTATGTACTAGTAGTTCATATTGAAATCTACTAAAGGACATATATATTCCAGACAATATGATATAATCTCTATAACCAAGGTAGTAGGGACGAGGAGTAAACGGAGGGAGTAGTAAATTTTTCTCCTCGTCCATCGAGCCACCGCGCGCATGGGCGAGGGAGCGGGCATAAGGCGGAGCAAGCTTCACCTCATCCTGCGAGCCACCGCACCCGTGGGCGGGGGAGACGGCGTACTAAGCAAGCTTCTCCTTGTTCTGCGAGTTGACGGGACACATCAAAAGTACTCTAGTGTATAGAGCCTTGCCTCTAAGGTAGGGCCCACATGGTTTGCCTCTTTTTTTAACATAACACATCAAGTCGCAATTTGTTTGTTCACCCGTGGTAGACGATCCTCCCTCCACCAAGTGGACAACCAGTACACGTGCCAAATTACCACGTTGGCTTCCTTTTTCGTGCAGAAATGAGCTCCACCGTGTACCCGCACGGGTGTGGTTGGGAAAGAGACGAGAGTACATGCGCCGTGCATGCACCTCTTCTCTTCATGCACGTCCCCCACCTACGTGGGTGTGTGTGAGAGAGATACAAACCGCGTTCGTGAGTGTTTTTTTGTTTTGGGGTGGGGGTGGGGTGGGGTGTTGTTTTCGTGAATTATTTGTGGGAATATGTGTCGATGACATATCAAACAAAAATTTGCATGCAATGTGTGTGAAATGGAGGCATATCCATATCATACATAGAGGGTCGGACAATCCACGAGAAGAGAGGGAGGGGTCATAGCTATCGATAGAGTCGAAGAGAGGATCAAGTGGGGGTGCGAGATCGATGAAGAGAGCCATCGAAATTGTGTGTGTGTGCAAGTCAAAGATATAGGGCGCCTGGCCTACCGGAACGTTAGAGGGCACATGTCAAGTTTGTGTGTGGCAGGGAGACATGAGTAGAGCGCTCAATGTATTGGTGTGTATGGGGGGAGGGGGGTGGGGGAGGGGTAGGCAGAGGCCTAACTATAGAGGTAGAACGACTCGTATATGTGTTGAGAAGGAGAGACCCAGCTATGTCTTGAGGGAGATCGGTCGATATCCATACATAACTGAAGGACGGGAAATATGATGGAACAGAGAGAGAGAGAGAGAGAGAGGAGAGAGAGAGGTAGGGAGAGGGGTATAGTGCTGGATGGGTGATGGAGTTGCTTCTCGAAGATGGTGCGAGAGGCCTACTAGACAAACTGAGGGTGGAACTGCAATGTTATCAATAAGAGTGGGGATGTGTTTCTGTGTGTGCCTGTGCGTGATAGATCTGTCGGGACGCATCCATGGATGATGAAGGGGGACCATGTGTTTGGTAAGCAAAACTAACTAGATCGGTAGATCAATTGTTGTTTGTCGGAGGAAGGGAGAGACACAACTAATGAGGTAGATCGATGGACGTGTGGGTAAAACGAGTTATAAGGACCTAGCTAGCTATATGTATAGCAAGAGATCGGTCGGTGTATGTCCATTTGTTAGAGGAAAATAAGGCCCAGCGAGACGGATAGACAGAGAGAATGGAGCTAGGAGGTGGTGCGAGAGGCCCAACTACTAGCTAGATAGGGGCAGGAGTGTGCAGTTATGAGATCGATGAAAAGAGGGGCGAGAGTTTACACGTGTGTCTGACCGTATGAGAGACACGAGGCAAGGACACATAAAGGAGGAGATTGAAGGTGTGTGTGTATGTTGTAGGCAGGCATCGCACTACAAGAAATATGTCAACTTGTGACCACCACTATTGGTCACTGAATGGTCACAAATTTTCATTTGTGACCTTTTTGTGACCAAAAACATAAGGTCAAAAGCTAGCCGTCATAAACTGACATTAGCGACCTTTCTTCTGGAATGGTCGCAAACGTTTATGACCAAAAAAAGGTCATAGATTTAATGAGCAACTGTTTTGGTCACTAGCAATCCGAGCACACCACGTCAGATCCACCGTGGCAAGCTGGCGTGGCAGACTTACGACCAAATGAAAAGGTCGTAAAATAGAATCAGCCCGGTCCATTTTAGCAGTCTTGATGGGCCAAGCCCAATAATTCAGCCCATTTAATTTTTTTTCTCTTTATTTTGCTTATCTGCATGGGCGTGGCCCAATAATTTGGCCTTTTATTTTCTGGGAATGGAGCCTTTTGCACATGAATTTTTTTTATATTCCACTATTGTTTGGGCCACAACCTTTTTAGTCTAGTTCAAATTTGGGCCTTGGCCTTTTTATTTTGTGTTATGATGCCTTTTGTAAAAAAAATCTTACAGTCATTTCTTTTTTTAGGCCCAAGCCTTTTTAGTCTAATTCTTGTTTGGGCCTCGGCCTTTTTAGAGCCCAGGTTCATATTTTGCATAACTATAAACAGCAAGGCCCAGGTGCATAAGTGATCCACAAGTGATCCTCATAACTTCACAGGAAAAAAAACAGGTTCACATAACAGCTCCCAGGTTCACATAACTTCACAGATCCCAGGTTCACAAGTGCAAAATGCAAAATGCAACAGCAGCAGCAACAAGGTTCACAAGTTCAAACTACTCAACCCAGGTTCACAAGTTCAAACTACTCATCCCAGGTTCAAACTACCTTAGCTCCCAGGTTCAATGCAAAATGCTCCCAGGTTCAAACTGCCTTAGCTCCAAAGAGAGCCATCAAGTGGGCTAACTGCTCTTCCTGCTCTTGAGACTTCTTGCGCAACAGCTCAAGTTCCTTGTCGCGTGCAGATTCAGATTCTTACGCCTTCATCTTGATTGCCGCCAATTCTTCTTGCATCACTTCAGCTTGAAGCTCAGACCTCTCCAGCTTCTGCTCAAGGTCACGAACATGAGCAGCAACTTCAGTTGTTGCTTTGCCGGAGTTGTTCCTAGATGACCGGAGCACAACATTCCCAAGGAATGTGCTTTGCTTGACTTCGGTCTTGAGGACTTGTTCGACAATTTCAACAGCAGACTTTGGCTCTTCACCTTCTAGTACCAGCGCGTCCTTCATTTTTTCCATCTCAAGCTAGCATATGGAGGAAAATGATAGGCATTAGTGGGAGATCTATTTCACATTTTGCAAACCAAACCAAGCAAGAGAAACCAAACCAGCACACAAATGGATTATTTGAAGTAACCAAACCAGCACACAAAATCTATACAAGAAGATGATGACTAGTGACCTGGAGACATGCAATTGGAACAATATGATCACTTCATTAAGCCTAGAATGGTGGTTCTATATAAGATGGCTTCCCGAGTGAGCCGATCATCAAACTAACATTCAGATCAAATTTTATCATATCATAAAAAATGCATCAAATAGCTATAGCAAGTTCTGATATCTTTGTTGAACTATCAAACAACATCAAAGCATGGAACATAGCGTGTGTTCTTGACTGGCTCCGAATCAAACAACATCAAATCATCAAAGCATCAAAGCTGGCTATGAATCAAACAGGGCAAAGCATGGAGTGAGTTACTATAGCAGTCTTGAATGGCTCCGAAAACCCGTGCTTCTTGCTGTGGTGGGTGGACTTAAACAAGTCAATCGCAGACAGCTCCTCACCCTTACGCTCTTCTTTGTGAAATGTTTTTCAACAAAAATCAAAATGTTATTCAGCAAGAATCAGAAATGTTATTCAATGAGGATCAAACGATAAGGTCTCTAGAGAAGAGTTCTCACAGTGGCAAAAATGTGTGTTGTGTAGTGCCTGGAACCAGTTCTGTGATTGTACACGACTTTTTCTCGATTCATCTTGTTCGACACACAGGTTTCCTACAAAAAATCATACTGTCAGCATGATCTAGCACTAGCATATCATGTGCAGAACATAAAGCATCAAACAAAGTAGAGACAAACCTTGTGTCTTGGGGTAGACCACATCTCCACCAGAGCTTGCCATTCACCATCCGTTAGATCAGGCACCCGAGACTTAATGCTGACTTTATTTGCGGCTACGGTATCAAAATACTTCTTCTTGATCTGATGGTGTATGTTCTTTGAAAATATCTTTGCACGAGGTCTTGATGGTCTCCGACTCCGTGTTCATCTCAAAATTTGCCTACCAAGATAGCAAACAAGGTAGGAACAATATTAGTGATCATGCATAGGTGTAACAGAAAATAGATAGCACATTAACTATGAAACAAGTAGCTTACAGCAACTTTCCCAATGTAGTTCTCCAATAGACTAGCATTTTTTTTGTATAGCTTGAAGTGAGGAAGAACTAGAAGATGGCTTTTTGCAATGAGTCCACTCTCAGAAGCAAGCTTTGCTGCCTGCAGAGGCTTCTTTGGACAAATCATCCCTTCGGCAATTTGGATAGGCACCTTGCTACCAAGCAACTTGGTGATCCTCTCTAGCCCTTTGCCCTTTCTAAGTCTAGTCTTGGGAGTCATTGCATCTGAAAATGAAACTGAACTCATAAATTAGAATAGAAATCGACAAATGCAGGAATCGACAAAAGCATACATGATCATTCCATTTGGAAAATGCACTAGTAAAAGATAGCATTGCAAAGGTCAACTTGCCTGATTGAAGCACAAGCTATTGTTCTTCTTCATTGATGACAACATTCCTGTCAATAGAAGGTGCAACAGGGCTGAGGTCTGTGTGGAAAGTGCCTGCTTCATCAATGCAGATGGTTCCTGCTTCATCTATGCAGACAGTGCCATTTCCATCCATGCTGAGAGTGGTTCCTTCATCCATGGGCGGCAACTCATCACCCGTTTGCACCGAGGTCTGAGAGTCCATGCGCAGCATACTTTCCTGATGGTCCGTCATAGTCTCCATCCTTGCTTTCTGCCTTGTGACTCTATCAAGGGCAGGTTCATCAGGTTCCAGGATCCTCTTTTCTTGTCCTGGAGCTGGGGCCATCACCCTTCCTGGAGGCATTGCAGCAGATGTTTCTGAGCTCTTGTTCTTCTTGCTGACTGTCTTCTTAACACCAGGCCTCTTCATCCTAGATTCCTTCAGTGCCTCGTATAAACAGCATAGAAAAAAGCATTAGATCACAAGAGAAATATGTGAGCACAAGGAATAATATAGAATAACAGAACCCCAACCCTCCATGCAAGACAGATTTTGCACCTTAACAATCTTGTTGACTACAACATCATCCACTTCCTGTCCATCAATAACTTCATCCTCCTTAGGATTGTACTCTGGGTCATCATTGATAACTCCACTACCCTCTTGAACCTCATCACTTCTACCTTCTTGTACACCATTTGTTTTCCTAATCATCGACTCTATTGCACCGATGCCAAGGGACTGGAACATCCGATTGTTCCTCATGATATTTCTAGCCCTAACCTTCTCGTACTCGGTGAGAGGCTCTTCTTTGCATGATAAAGGAAACGTAACTATTAGGTGAATGTTTGGGATGCATGGACAGGCAGCCAAACATATCTTATGAAATTTTATTATCATTTAATCCTAGTTGTTCAGGTAAGGAAGACTAACAGCACACAGGCACAATTAAGCCAGCTTATTCAGATTGCAGCAATACATTTCACTTAGCATATTAAGACACAGATTTTATGAAACTGACAGTATAACCACAAGGAGCAAGTTGCATACCAACGGTTGGCCTCATGCTTGACCTTGTCCTCCTTGCCATGGATGATCTTGAGGTGGTGCTTGCAAAATAGAATAAACAACAATCAGATACAACAGGGATAAAGTAAAATGATGCACTTGTATCAATAAAGGAAAGCATTTGGACCATCATGCACATACATGTAATACATGTGAAACAAACTTGATGGATAAACAATACAGTGATCTAGTGTTATTAATTAAGAAAACATGTAAGTGCACTAAACAAGCATGCATGTACACTAGTAGCAAGTAAGCAAAGTGCATAAGTGCTACTAATACAAGCAAGCAAGCAAAGTGCTACTGATAGAAACAAGCAAGCAATGCAGGAAATTGAAGAGAAGAAAGCAAGTACTATTGATACAAACCCTAATTAATAAGCAAGCAAGTAGCTTCTTCTCCAAGTTATACTAATACTAGCAAGTACTGCTGATGGAAACCCTAATTAAGCATGTACTGCTGATAGAGCCCACTCCGCGCTCTCTTTCCTTCCCCAGTCCCCACATGATCACATATACATCATGTGGTAAATCTGACAACGTCTCGTGCTAGTATTAGTATAGCACAATGGTCTATAGTATATGATTGGTACTGTGACAACACTATCAGGTACACCATGAATGGCAGATGGACTTAATCATTTAGTATTAGTATAGCTCGCAGGAACGACAATGTCTCGTGCTAGTATTAGTATAGCTCACAGTAATGGCAGATGGACTTAATCATTTAGTAATGAACACCATGAATTAACTAGACCAACCCAGAGAGCATATATCACACCTACATGAACTACTCCAGTAGTACAGTGAGCAGAAAGCTTTCTGTATGTAAACCAAAGCATGGCAGGAGCTCACAAGATAGAAAACAAACATGAATGGGAACCTAAAAACCCTAGATAGCATGGGAACAACAACTACAGAGCTTTAGATTTAGTGACGACCATAATCAACAACAAATAACAGAGTGACACAGCAAGCAAAACAAATCGAACACCCAAAAAGAATAACATCCTTGTTCTAGCAAATACAAAATAGGGAGAAGGCTTCAAAGGAAGATTTCTCAAAGAACATGTAGCCATTTCTACGAAGATGCAAATGGATATCAATACTTCACATAATGGCACAACAATTACAGCACAATAGCTTACTCCAGGTTCTTATTTAAGTCAAGAGGTGGCACTAAACTAGCCAAGTAAATTTTAAAGGAATATGCAATATAATCCAAAACTTTAGTACCTGCTAGGGATTCCAAAGAGAAAACTACTACATCATGTTAACTATTAGTATGGCTACAAATGACCTCTTACAGACATCAACTTCAATGTCATCAAGCAAGCAAATAGCTATGACTATAGATTAACAAAGCATAACAAAGATTAACAAAGAAAATGGGTCTGAAGTAATACACTCTGACAAGTAAAGATTAACAAACCATAACAAGGATTGGCAACAGAGGGAGATGGAGATGGACAAAAACCTGCTTTTTTGGTAGCCGTGCTTGAGCTCCTCCTCCTGATGCTGCTCAATGACCTGCATGACAAAGAAGGCCATGGATGAGCTGCCACAAGGCATCCACATGACAACACAAAACATCAAGCAACGACATTGACAGGGATGCAAAATCAAAATAGAGCATACAAAATCTAGATTAAAGAACCACCTCCCCACAAAACCCTAACCCCATGAATCCATCCCCATCTCAAAATCACAATACCAACGACATGAACCCTAACCCCATGAACAAGAAGGATATCATCCCATGAATCCTAACCCCATGAATCCATCCCCATCCCCATCCCCATGAAGAAGAACCCTAACCACCAAGAGATCCTAACCCTAACCATCAGGAGATCCTAACCCTAGAAGATGCACCATGAGATCCTAACCCTAGAAGATGCACCATGAGATCCACCGAACCACCAGAAAATCCTAACCCTAACGAGGGGAGTACCTGTCGTCGTGTTGTAGATGATGCAGCAATGGCTCCTGTCGCAGTCGTCGCTCGCGTCTACCCTCTTGTCACCACCGTCGGCGATGTAGAGGAGCGGAGCGGCGATTCGTCATCGGGGAGCAGACCGGGGCGGGGCG
>NC_057797.1:114929409-114955774 GCF_018294505.1 Triticum aestivum | reverse complement strand
ATTCGTCGGGGCTGGCAGGTGGGGAATGGAGGGGCGGAGCAGAGGACGGGCGGCGGGGCGGCACGGAGCAGGGGAGGGAGTGGTCGTCGGCGGGGTGGCTCGAGGAGGGAGAAGGTAGGGTTCGTCGGGGAGAGGGGAGGGGAATGGGGAAATTTTGGGAGGGTAGGGGAGGGGATCCCGCGTGTTAGTGGGAGGGAAATTTTGGGAGAGGGAAATTTGGTGGAGGGAAAATTTTGGTGTGGGAGGGAAATCCTTTTGGGTTTGGGTGTAGAAAAAATAGGGTTTTTTTGTAAACTTTGTAGAAATCATGGTTAAAATCATACCGAGTAGCTCAACAAAACACCGGTATTGCAAGTTTAGTATTTTTGCTAGTTGGTAGGCCACATTTGATGATGTGACACGGAGGTCTCCCATTTTTTTGAATTTTTTTTGAATTTTTTATGGTGTTTTCAAAAACCGTGGCTAGGGTTTGAGTCGTGCAAATCTGTTGTCGATTCTGTGATGAAATGCCTACCTGTGAAGCTAAAAAGCATTTTTAGTGAAAATAACGGGCAAGCTATGGAGGACCCGCAGTTCAAATTCCAGCCGGTTCCAGCTGAATCGGCCGAAGGTGGTCCGAATTGCCGGGAGTAGCTACGAGGGTCGGAAATGCATGCTTTTTGGCGACCTTCCGTAAAATAGGGTCTACTTTGAGATAGACATGGAATGGCGTCGTTTGGGGTGCCCCTCCTTGTAGCCGCTTCACAAAAAACGCATGTCTTTTGCATTCAAAAAAATGAAAAACGGTTTATTTTTGTTAAACAAGTTGGAACCTCGCTTTGGCAACATTGTTTGCCATCACAAGACGGAGGCATGCGCCCAATTTGGGCATATTATCAGAAACTATTCAACGGATGTGGCCATATCATTGCTAGTTTGGCTTGAAAGCCATGAATCTTCGTTCATGGTAGGTCGTTTTTGAGAACACTTTTTCAAGAAAACGCCGGTATTGCAAGTTTAGTATTTTTGCTAGTTGGTAGGCCACATTTGATGATGTGACGCGGAGGTCTCCCATTTTTTTGATTTTTTTTTAATTTTTTATGGTGTTTTCAAAAACCGGCCGATTTCGTCGTGGCGACCGTCCATGGCTAGGGTTTGAGCCGTGCAAATCTGTTGTCGATTCTGTGATGAAATTCCTACCTGTGAAGCTAAAAAGCATTTTTAGTGAAAATAACGGGCAAGCTATGGAGGACCCGCAGTTCAAATTCCAGTCGGTTCCAACTGAATCGGCCGAAGGTGGTCCGAATTGCCGGGAGTAGCTACGAGGGTCGGAAATGCATGCTTTTTGGCGACCGTCCGTAAAATAGGGTCTACTTTGAGATAGACATGGAATGGCGCCGTTCGGGGTGCCCCTCCTTGTAGCCGCTTCACGAAAAACGCATGTCTTTTGCATTAAAAAAAATGAAAAACAGTTTTTTTTAAACAAGTTGGAACCTCTCTTTGGCAACATCGTTTGCCATCACAAGACGGAGGCATGCGCCCAATTTGGGCATATTATCAGAAACTATTCAGCGGATGTGGCCATATCATTGCTAGTTTGGCTTGAAAGGCATGAATCTTCGTTCATGGTAGGTCATTTTTTAGAACACTTTTTCAAGAAAACGCCGGTATTGCAAGTTTAGTATTTTTGCTAGTTGGTAGGCCACATTTGATGATGTGACGCGGAGGTCTCCCATTTTTTTGATTTTTTTTGAACTTTTTATGGTGTTTTCAAAAACCGGCAGATTTTGTCGTGGCGACCGTCCGTGGCTAGGGTTTGAGCCGTGCAAATCTGTTGTCGATTCTGTGATGAAATGCCTACCTGTGAAGCTAAAAAGAATTTTTAGTGAAAATAACGGGCAAGCTATGGAGGACCCGCAGTTCAAATTCCAGCCGGTTCCAGTTGAATCGGCCGAAGGTGGTCCGAATTGCCGGGAGTAGCTACGAGGGTCGGAAATGCATGCCTTTTGGCCACCATCCGTAAAATAGGGTCTACTTTGAGATAGACATGGATTGGCGCCATTCGGGGTGCCCCTCCTTGTAGTCGCTTCACGAAAAACGCATGTCTTTTGCATTAAAAAAATGAAAAACGGTTTTTTTGTTAAACAAGTTGGAACCTCTCTTTGGCAACATTGTTTGCCATCACAAGACGGAGGCATGCGCCCAATTTGGGCATATTATCAGAAACTATTCAACGGATGTGGCCATATCATTGCTAGTTTGGCTTGAAAGCCATGAATCTTCGTTCATGGTAGGTCATTTTTTAGAACACTTTTTCAAGAAAACGCCGGTATTGCAAGTGTAGTATTTTTGCTAGTTGGTAGGCCACATTTGATGATGTGACGCGAAGGTCTCCCATTTTTTGATTTTTTTGAATTTTTTACGGTGTTTTCAAAAACCGGCCGATTTCGTCGCGGCGGCCGTCCGTGGCTAGGGTTTGAGACATGCAAATCTGTTGTCGATTCTGTGATGAAATGCCTACCTGTGTAGCTAAAAAGCATTTTTAGTGAAAATAACGGGCAAGCTATGGAGGACCCGCAGTTCAAATTCCAGCCGGTTCCAGCTGAATCAGCCGAAGGTGGTCCGAATTGCCCGGGAGTACCTACGAGGGTCGGAAATGCATGCTTTTTGGCGACCGTCCGTAAAATAGGGTCTACTTTGAGATAGACATGGAATGGCGCCGTTTGGGGTGCCCCTCCTTGTAGCCGCTTCACGAAAAACGCATGTCTTTTGCATTCAAAAAATGAAAAACAGTTTTTGAATTTTTACGGTGTTTTCAAAAACCGGCGGATTTAGTCACGGCGGTCGTCCGTGGCTAGGGTTTGAGTCATGTTTCTAGCATTCAAAAATTGAAACTTATATTGTTTCATACATGAGCATGCACAAAAACCCATAATTTTATCTTTCATCCATGAGCATGCATAAAAAATTTCAATTCCCATCAATTACCAAACTGAATATTCGTTGTTAAAAACATGACTTGTTTAGATGACACTGTCATACAGCATCCATGAGCATGCACAAAATTAAACCTGACATACTTAACATTGACATGTTCATATTACACTAACAAGCTTAAACCTAACATGCTGAACACCTTCTTAACATCTTCTTTCCTCCTTCTTCTCCTTCATCAACCTGATGCGCTCAGAGTGGCGAATCCCAACGCGGATGTACTCCTCTACCACAATTGGCATGGTCTTGTCGCCAAGCTGTGGGATTGCAGGTGCCGCCACCATCGCGAGGTCGTCGTCCGCCACCACCATCGCGAGGTCATCATCTGCCACCACCATAGCAAGGTCGTCGTCCGCCACCACCATAGCAAGGTCGTCATCCGCCACCACCATAGCAGGGTCGTCGTCAGCCACCACCATAGCATGTTCGTCGTTAGCTAGAATAGGCTGCTCCTCGTCATCCCCGCTCTTCTCGTCATCCCCACTCTGCTCCTCGTCGTCATCCCCGCTCTGCTCCTCGTCATCCCCGCTGCTGCTCCCATTGCCTGGCCAAATGCAACAAAGTGTGAACATGGTGTTGTCGTCGTGCAGGTAGAGGAAGCCAAAAGGACAGGAAGAAGAGAGGCAGAGAGCTTACTGGCATCATCATCGTGCTAGTAGTGCATGCGGCACATGGTGTTATCGAACATCTTCACAGTGAACATGGTGTCGCCGTCGTAGCGGAAGACAAGGAAGTACCCGAGCTATAGCTCATGGGCGTGGGCGAAATCCTCCTAGCCGGGCCCTAGGTACATGTGGCCTTCACCATCAAACACCACCAACACTTCCCACAGCCTGTGAAGCCTGCTGCCGGCCTCCCGCAGCTTCACTTTGTGGGGCTCACGGCCGGCGAGCATCTTCGCAAACTTGTCAGGCAGCCTCTGCAGCGAGGGTCAAGCAGTGGTTAATTGTGGCAATCAAGCACTAGACAGCAGAGTGATGATAAATAAATGAGTGATGATAAACATACCTGCCTACTGCAAGATTTCTCAATTACGATCTCGAAGAACTCGAAACCTTCCAAGCCAGCCATCTCACTTATCTGAAAAGCAGCATTGTAAATTAAACAAGCACATCAACATCAATAGCATAGTAAACTAACACTAAAACAAGCACATCAACATCAACAGCAACAGCAACATCATCAGGTGACCACCAACAGCAACAACACTAAAATCTACTATAAATTGACCAGAACACAACAATATAAATTGACCAGAACCATATCTACTATAAATTGACCAGAACCATATCTATTATAAATGGACCAATAGTGTATAGCAAAACAACAGTTTCAATATTACAATAGAAAGAAGTTTCAGGTTTATCAAGCATAGCAAAATAACAGTGTGACTGAAGAAAATTATAGCAGGAAATACTTCATGCATCATCAATAGATTATGATCATTTGAGCTAGCATGATCACATTACATGATGCACACATATGCAAACTTCTATGAATATAACATCGAAACAGAAAAAACAAGAGACCAAGAAAATCTTAGCAGTGCAAACACCTAGATAGAATTGTATTTGTACACATCAGAACATAAGCACCAACATAGCAGTGCTTAGCATGATCACATTGTATTTGTACACCTACATAGCAGTGCTTAGCCACTCGGGTAAAACATTACAAAAAGAAAAACAAATTAGAACACACTAGTGTCTCACTGCCTCAATATAATCCTCTTGCCAGTTGCTTCAATGCAACAACACATCCATTTGTTTGTGATGCCTCCAGTTTCTCAAGATAAAACTAGCAGCATCCAGCATGCTTTGGCATTCATCTCTTGATCGTCAAAATAAACCATATAGAATTCCACAAAAAATTCAGAGACCACAGCCCATGATTCTAGGCAAAAGAAATAGCAATGTGTACAGAGACAAGCTTCTTTTTCACTTAATATTCAGAATATGCCAGATACACCCAAGGACAAACATGCATTACAACTTATCTTAAGAGAATTAACTGCTATACAAATGCAGTTCATATGTACAAATGGACAATGAAGCCCTGCTATGACGACAACACTGGATGATGATAGTCCAATGCTTAGAAAGAATGACCTAGACAACACTGGTTAAAGCAAGTTATAGTAATAACTCACCTTCAATGCTATATTAGCTGGAAAGGAGCATCTATCTATTAAAGAACATCTGTGAGGAATCATAATCCAGTCCCTAATAATCCAACCCTAATCTAATCTAATGCAGTCCCAATCAAACCCTAACCAAATCAAACCCTAATCTAATCCAATCCCTATCTAATCTAATCCAATCTAGGCGACGGCAAGAACCCTAATCTAACCAGTAGCAGAAAACTAATCCAACCAGGAAGGAGAGAGAGAGGAAGGATTCATACCTCGAGAGAGAGAGGAAGGAGTCGGCGGCGGTGGGAGAGGAAGGAGTCGGCAGCGGTGGGAGAGGAAGGATCTAGCGGCGGTGGGGAGGCCGGCGGTGGGAGAGGAAGGAGCCGGCAGCGGTGGGCGGCGCCGTCGATGGAGAGGAGGAGTGGGTCGAGTGGTGAGGAGAAGTGGGAAAAAGAGAGGGAGCGGGTCCACTTATTAACGAGTTTGGTGTTTGCTACGTGTATGGTTTGATATATTAAAAAGGGTGGGCATAGATTACAAAACCAACAGCCTCTTCCTAGCCCAGTGGTTGAAACACAGTGAAATAAGCGGACGGTCATGGGTTCGAGCCCCCGCACGCACATATTTTTTGGCCACGCGCATATTTTTGGTAGCTTGGGTACAATGGAAAAATGGCCCACTTGTCAGCGAGTGGGTCAAGTGGCCCACTTGTCAGTGAGGTGTGTGCTTCATACTTGACTAGTTTGATATATTCAAAAAGTTTGGCATAGAGTGGAAGACTAATAGCCTCGTCCTAGCCCAGTGGTAGAAACATAGTGAAACAAGCCCACGGTCGTGGGTTCGAGTCCCCACTGGTGCATATTTTTTTGCTCACAATGAAATGGGTTCAGTTTAAGCAAAATTCAGTTAAAATAGCATCTTCAGTTCTGACCAAAATTCAGTTAAAATAGCATCTTCAGTTCTGACCAAAATTCAGTTAAAATAGCATCTACAAGACAACATTCTGACCAAAACAACTACAAGATGATTACAACAACTACTAAATGATCACAACAACTACAAGACAACATTCGGACCAAAACTTGAACTAAAGATGTTCAAAAAATCTTCTGTATGATCGTTTTGCAATCTTTTGCATTACAAGACAACATTTTGACAGCAAGCATAACAGCTACAATAACATCTCAATTCAGGTTAAAACAGCAATCATAACATCTCAATTTTGCTGCTGGAATCTTAAAGCACTGTGAATCAGGATAACTACATCACTATTGCTACAATCATCAGGATCATCATTTTGCTACAACCATCAGGATCATCATCTTGCTACAACCATCAGGATCATCATTTTGCTCCTAGAATCTTCAAGGATTTTTCTACCTGGAGAGAAGATTGATCACATCAGGTCACTAGTCCCATAGATACCAAAACAAAGAACATTAAGTAATAGTATTTACCTTTGCCAGTCCATTCGCTACTCATCGTCGTCGATACAAAAACAAGGAACTCTATGCCCACTCTTGTTTTCCTCATCATCACTACAATATTGCAGCATAGTAGGATCAGTCCAGTTTTCCTCATCCTCGCTTTCATGTCCTTCCTCCACCACCTTTCTACTTTTCTTGATGCCTTCAACTGTTGCAGCACCAACGATCACACGTTCACGGCCCCTTCGCACTCTGCTTTGCACCGGAACTTCCATAGAGTCATCATCACCTTGCAACGGAACTTCCGTAGAGTCATCATATTGGTATGTTAGTCCACCATCACCGGGGCCCTTTTCCACTTCAGTTTCAGTCACACTCCACAAGTGTCTGTGCTGAAAGTTTTGCATAACTCGCCATTTTCCATGCAAAAGAGTGTCTGGCAGATAAAACACCATTGTTGCTTGTGTTGTTAGAATAAAGGGATCACTCTTATACCAGCACCTTGCAGTGTTGATGCTTTTGAAGTGGCCATCATATTTGACAAAAGAGTCTCTCCTCTTCTTGCTACCAAGCTTAAACCAGTCACAGCGAAATAAGACAACCGAGCGATGGATGCCTCCACTAGAGTTGTACTGCAACTCTACGATGCTTCTCAACTGACCGTAGAAGTCAATGATCTCACCATCATGTGACCCCTTAATGACGATTCCACTATTCTGTGTCTTCCTTTTTTCCTCGCGGTCAACGGTGTGGTACCGGACACCGTCAGCAATGCATGCTGAATACACTCTCACTCGCTTATCCGGTAAGCATGCCAAAGCAAATAGATCATCACTGACCTTCTTCTCCTCATGCAACTTTCCAATCTGCACAAATAAACCATTTAGCAAAAATGGTATTTAACAATGGGTGAATAACACAGAAAACATAAAACATGTGGCTAAAGATCTCACATGATTCTTAAACCACTTAGCAAACACCTTGGCAACCCTTTTATCAACATTGATATTGCTTTCTTCCTGATTTAACTCTTCCTTGCATTTCCTGCAATGCCAACAAAACATGTGAATTAAAACATTAGGCTGGTGCCAACCCAAGCAATATATATATATATATATATATATATATATATATATATATAATGAGTGCACAAGATATAACGTACTCGATATATGGCAGAACCTCGGCGCAATTGCTGAGCACAAACAAAACCATCTTGTCATACTCATCACCAGCCTCCAAGTATTGTGAGGCTCCAATGAAGTTCACACCATGGTTGAAAATAGAGACATCACCACTTTGCGAATCAGACCTCTCTTTATTTCTGCCCGGCCGGTTCCATCTTGTTTCCACATCACCAAAGTATCTAGAGCAAAATGTCAAGCACTCGTCAACAACATATGCTTCAGCAATAGAACCTTCAGGTCTTGCCGTATTTCGCACATAACGCTTACAAGTAAGCAGCCTTCTTTCAATTGGGTACATCCAACCGTATTGCACAGGGCCTCTAAGCATTGCCTCTTTGGGTAAGTGCACCGCCAAATGGACCATCACGGTGAAGAAAGCTGGAGGGAAAATCTTCTCGAGCTTGCAAAGAATAATTGGGATTTCTTTTTCAAGTCTTTCCAGGATAATTAACTTGAGGGTTTTGCAGCACAGTTCTCTAAAGAAATTTCCCAGCTCAGCAACCGCTTCATATATATCCTTGTGCATGATTCCTCGGAGGCCCACCGGTAAAATCCTTTAGAGGAGGATGTGACAATCATGGGTTTTCAGTACTGAAAGCTTGAATCCATCAGAAGTAACACACTTTGCTAGGTTAGCAGCATAACCATCTGGAAATTTCACCGCTCTTAGGAATTCACAGAATGCAAGCTTTTGTTCTTTATTCATTGTATACCATGCTCGTGGAATTTCAAATGAATCTTCATCTTCATTGTGCTGTAGATGCTAATCTTCTCTTATGCCCATGTCCTCCAAATCAAGCCTAGAAATAACTGTGTCCTTTGTATTCCCTTCAATGTTCAGAAACGTCCCTAGCAGATTCTTGCATATGTTTTTCTCAATGTGCATTACATCGAGATTATGCCTTAATTTCAGATCAGCCCAGTATGGCAGGTCCCACAAACAAGACCTCCGGTCCCAACATTGACCTTCCTCACGCTTTCTTTTCTTCGCCAGCTTTCCTATTCTCACATCTTTCACCTTTTCAAGTTGCTGCTCCAGCTCTTCTTTAGTGAATTCAGCTGGCTTGTCACGGGTTTCATTCTCACCATTAAAATCTTCGCTTCTTCGCTAGTGATGGTTTCGTGGAAGAAAGCGGCGGTGCCCAATATAGCATTTCTTGCTCCTTATTCTCTTTGAGCAAGGGTCTTTGTCACAATGGACACAAGCCTAATAACCCGCTGTGATCCTCCCAGACAGAGTGTGCAGAGCCGGGAAATCATGGATGGACCATATGATCGCAGCACGTAGATTGAACTTTTCTTCCGGACTCAAGGCATCGTATGTAGGTACACCAGTCCAGATCTGGAGCAGTTCTTCTACGAGGGTCTCCATAAAGACATCAAAATCCTTTCCTGGAGAATCTGGACCCGGGATAAGCAATGACATCATGAAGTTGGACTGATCCATGCATGCCCATGGTGGCAGGTTGTATGGCACCACAAAAACTGGCGACATGCTATAAGACGTGCTCATGCTCCCAAACGGATTAAACCCATCTGTGGCAATGCCAAGTTTTATGTTCCCTGGATCTGCAGCAAAATCTAAATGTATACGATCAAACTCTTTCCATGCCTCTCCATCCGCTGGATGGCTCAGCTCATTCTCCACAGGTTGCCGCTTTAGCTTGTGCCACTGTACCTCACGCGATGATTTCTTCGAGATGAACATCCACTACAGCCTTGGTATCAAGGGAAAGTGCCTCAGTACCTTCTCCGGTATTGACTTGTTCCCATCAGCATCTTTCCACCTAGATGCATTGCATTTTGGACAGTTGTCATGCTCTGCTAAATCCTTCTAAAACAAGACACAGTTATTTGGGCACACATGTATTGACACATAACCTAACCCCAGCCTATGGATTATGCTCAATGCTTCATCATAAGATCTGGGAACACAACTATCAGGGAATTGCAAGCTCAAAAGACGGAGTATTGCGTTGAAAGCGGCATTGCTAATCCGGTAGAAAGACTCGATGTGGAGTAACTTCACGGTGAAGATACACTAGTCGAAAACAGGGCTTTGGTCTAGGCCGGCTCAGCCCATTAGTCCCGGTTCAGTACAGAACCGGGACCAATGTGGGCATTGGTCCCGGTTCGTCAGCCGAGGGGGCCGGCCGGGCCACGTGGGCCATTGGTCCCGGTTCATCTGGACCTTTTGGTCCCGGTTGGTGCAAGCTCAAAAGAAGCTTCACCATCGCACGGGGTTAGGTGGCTACCTCGTAGCCCGGCCTAAGTGGGCCAAGACTGAGAATGATCTGGTTGATAAAGGGATCGAACCAGAGACAATTAACTGGCCAGACCGTTGCCGGACTTGGTTCTTCGGGGCTGGCGGAACCTTGGACCCTGTAACAGGGAAGTGCATTTGGACGAATGATCAAATGGACATACCAGTTAGGAAGCTTAAGCAGTATATCGAAGCAGTGCAGGAAGGGACGTTCTTTCCAGACAAAGAGAACGATGAGCTCACAATGGCCCTCGGGAATCCTGAGCACCCTGGACGGACATGAGGCACGCCAGGCTCCATTCCATGGAAGGTTGGGTTTCCGGACACAGGCGGTTACAAATCCCATGAGAGGAGGAAAAAAGTGCAGCAGACCCAAATGCAGGCGCTGCAAGCAAGGGTAGACGCAATAGAGGAACAAGAAGCAAATCGCAGCAAACGTACTGCCGAAGCTTCCCCCGAAGCTACCCCGCCATCTCAGCGCAGAAGCAGCGTGGCTTCCACCGAGCTGCTTCAGCCGGAGCATGCCTTGACGGCTCCTGCCAGCTATCCCGTGGATGCTATCATGGAGTCTCAAAATTGCCACCTTATGACGCAATGGATGAATTTGAAGGTCAAGGCGGCTGTTGGCTCTGTTTATCCTACTGAACCCGGCGCAACTTTTCACTACCGGCCGATTCCAGAAGGATATGCTAGGGTGATGGTGGATGAAATAACGGAGGGATTTGAGGAGCTCCAGCTTGACCACCCTACCGGTGAAGGGGAGACTCGGCTGGGGTCTGCTCTGAAGACTCCATGCCTATGGTGGAAGGAGCTCATCAACCTTCCGAACTAGACGCCTCCGCCTCCTCCTCCTCCTCCGGCGAGTTAGGGCACTCCGCCTGCTCCACCGCCTCCTCCTCCGGCGAGTGACGATCAGGGCCCTCGGTCGGCCCCTTCTCCAGCGCGTGGCGGCACCCCGCCTCCTTCTCCGCCTGCACCGGCGCGCCCGAGCAGCCAGCCTCCTCCTTCTCCGCCTCGTCAGCAAGGGCGGAAGAGACCTGCCGCCGCTCCGGCTGCTCCGGTGCGTCGTAGTCCTTCTCCTCCACCTCGTAAGCAAGTAAAGAAGACAACCGCTTCGTCTGCTCGGCCGGCGTCTAGCAGTACAACCAGAGGCGGGAGGACATACAGATTCGGTCCTTCTCTGAAGACTCCAGAGAAGTTACCATACGAGAGGACCCCGGAGGAGAACACCGAGATCGCACGAACCAAAGTGGATGACTGGTTTCAAGGGTTGAAAGCAAAGAGACATCCACTTCCGGAGGAGAAGGTAGATCCGGTGAAAGCAAAGCGCACTCTGGCTGCCTTGACAAAACCATCGAAGTCTCCGCCGAAAGGAAACTATGAGCGCATTATTGGAAAGGAATTTGCCGAAGCGGAGCAGTCGGGAAGTACTGTCAGTGATCAAAGGCTGAAAGAACGACGAGCTAGGAAACAAATTGCCCAGCTCGGCGAACAAGCGAAGCAATCGTGCCCCCCTCTCAAGGGGCCTAGCCACAACGTCGCTAATGATCTGAGGATGGTGCCCGGTTATAGCAATCTTGCAGATTACCTGCCCGACGATGTACATTATGAACCCATGGACATGCAGATACAAAGATACGAGTACGGGAAGCCTCTCGTCAAAGATGAAAGATCTCTATCAACGATGATGCGAAGATTGCATGATTGGTACTTGAAAATCTGCAGAGACTCTGGGGGGAGGAGTACTTTGTATGTGAAAGTTAAAAAGGAGCATGACCTCGTTGGAATTGAACTGTTGCCTGTTCTATTTGAGGAGTTCTATCAGTTTTTCAATCAATTGGCCCTCGAGAAAACAACGGTCGCCTGCTACTGTCTGTAAGTAGTACTACTTCTGTCATTAAGTTTCTCTATATAGCTCAGCTCTTTCATTGCATGTATTTATAATCATCCTCACTATATTATGCAGATTGAAGATCGCCGAATTGAAGAAAAGACAAGTCGGTGATATTGGGTTCATTAACACATATCTCATAGATGCAACTCAGGTTAAATTTCATGCCGCGGCTACCGAGGCCAACTTGCTACGATCGTTCGTAATAAATGAAAACAAAGATATAATACTCCTTCCTTACAACTTCAAGTGAGTGTTACTGTCTTGTGCGTATTAGGTTTCCCTTATATATTAGTCAAGGTTATAGTAATGTAATTGTTGAGTTATGCATGCGTGTGCAGTTTCCACTATATTCTCCTAGAGATTAAGCTTGAGCAGGGACTAGTAACCGTCTTAGACTCAAGATGAAAAGATCCCCAGGACTATGCAGATATGACTCAAATACTCGAGAAGTAAGTTAAATCGATCATTATCTACCATATCAGCAACTTTTTTCATTTCTGATATATCAAATAATTGTTTTCTTTGTCCGGCAGGGTTTGGAGAAAATTCACCAGAAAAGCTCCGGGACTGCCGAAGGAGCTGCAATTTAGACACCCGAAAGTAAGTACTATAGTAGCATGTTCCGCGCATTTACTACTCATTCAAGCGCTAGTTTCATCAATACCATTTGGCATTCTTTCTTATCAGTTTGATTGACCTCTATTTCATGTAAAGTGGTTGTGGAAGGAACAAGGGAATGATTTCTGTGGATACTACGTTTGTGAGTCCATCCGCCACACGACTTGTGAGCGGGGCTACACTGACGAACAATATGAAGTACGTAAATAACAACATTCACAATTTTATTTTATTACCATCATTTGTGTTGAGTTTCATTCATTCATATATATATATGTATTGACCCCCTTCTTTAAAATAGATGTTTCCGAAGCGGGATGAACTCCTAGCACCAGCTCGCATGCGAGCAATTCAAGAGGAATTGGCGGCATTCTTTCTTGACCACGTGATCCCTGAAGACGGAGAATTCTATGTGGACCCTGAGTCCGTATGATTATATTTGTAAGAGATAATTATTGTATATATGTAGCCGGTAGTGTCGGATAGATATACGAGAACTTGTTGTTCGACCAATCTCTCGGAGAAGGAGAGGTGGTCGATATCACTTCTCTCTGTATGCATATATGTTCATGACGATCTTCTGTTTCCTTCGTTTCCTTACTAGCTAGCTAGCGTGTCTAGTCCTCTCTATACGTATGTATAGTATGTAGCATCGACCAAGCACGGACATAAGAGAGGACACTTCTCTCTATTAATTATAGCTAGCTAACAGAATATATGAAACACCTAAATTAACCCCCCAAAACCCCCAAACCCCCCCTTCAAAAAAAACAAAAACCCCAGCCACAGAAATGCTGACGCGTGGATGCCTATTGGTCCCGGTTGGTGCCACCAACCGGGACCAAAGGGTCTCCTGCCTGGGCTCCGCACACTGCCCACGTGGAGGCCCATCTGTCCTGGTTCTAGATTGAACCGGGACTAAAGGGACAGGGCATTAGTACCGACCCTTTAGTCCCGGTTCCAGAACCGGGACAAAAGGCCCTTACGAACCGGGACTACAGGCCCTTTTTCTACCAGTGGTAAATCTTGAAACTTTACCCCCTTCATGAGCTGCACGCTTCGCCTCCTCTAAGACCTCAGCAAACAACGATTTCTGTCCATCAGCACGATCTTCAGCATCGTACAAATCCTTCAATAGGTTAGGAATCCTACCATCTTCATGCCCATCCTCTTCCTCCAAAACAACATTATCTCGCAAAACCTTTTCCATGAAATCAATGCCAACATCACGAACACCCATCATATGAGGGCCTCTGTATCAGCTTCAAAATGTTGAGGTTGTCTGTCTAAAGGTTCTCCATGATATATCCATCTATCATATGTGCTGGACATCCCATTATGAAGCAGATGATCTTCCACTCTTCCTTGAGCCATTCTTGGACGGTTGAGGCATTCACAACATGGGCAAAGAATGTGAGCATCGTTGGCAAAATTTGCCCAAACAAATGCCATGAAATCATCAACTCCTTTCATATGTTCTTTCGAAAACTTTCTAACTCCTTCTCTAATCCAGCTTCTGTCCATCTGCCAAAGACAAAAAATTGTTGCAACTTAGCAAATCAATCTAAGTGCATCAACATTAATTAATGAAAATGGATGGAAGTAATGGAAGCTAAAATTCTAGAAAATTTTATATGCTAATGGCCTAACCCCAAGGCCTGAAGAATTCTTAACAAACAAGCTGAACAATTCCTAACAGTACATCAAGAAAATTCATCTATGCATTATCTACCAAACAAGCAAGCTATCTCCTAACTACTAACAGTGCATCAACAAAATTCATCTATGCTGAAGAACATCTGACTGAAATCCATCTCCCACTGCTCAGGTGACGAGAGAGGAGAGGGGGGAAGAGGTGAGGGGTGCATACCGGGAGGTGTGCTTGCGGCGGCGGCGAGTCACCCATGCTCGGCGAGCCCCCACCACCGTCGGTCGCTTACGCCCCTGCTGGCCCCCACCTCCATGCCCTGCCTCGCCTCCGCCCCCTGCCGGCCCCGCCCCCGCCTCCGCCCCCTGCTGGTTGCATCCGCCGCGAGGCCGTGGGCGAGGTCACCTGCGGCGAGGCCGTGGGCGAGGTCACCTTGTTGCTTCCGCCGCCGCCCGCCGCCACCTGGTCGGAAGACCTAGAAAAACGCTAAGTGTTGCTCTGTTTGATGCCACCCGCCGCCACCTGGTCGGAAGGTCCCACTTGTCACTGATACGTGAGAGCCGTGGTTTTATATACTATATGGAAAACTACCCACACATTAGCAACAATCCCTCTCTAGCCCAGCGGTAACGAACGAGCGAACCCAGCGCGAGGTCGTGGGTTTGAGTCCCCGCTAGCGCATATTTTTTAGGGAATTAAACGCTCGCTCACCCACCTGTCAAATGGGTCCCGCCTGTCAGTGTTGCAAATTGTAGCTCTGTTCGATGCCACCTGGTCGGAAGGTCCCACTTGTCAATGATACGAGAGAGCCGTAGTTCTATATAATGTATAGATAAACTCCCAGATGTGAGCAACTATCCCTCTCTAGCCCAGCGGTAGCATGCGAGCAAACCAAGCGCGAGGTCGTGGGTTCGAGTCCCGCCTCGTGCATCTTTTTTGGGCGAATTAAGCGCTCGGCCCCACCTGTCAAATGGGTCCAGCCTGTCAGTGTGTGCCCCGTCTGTCTGTTGAATATTAAAACTCAAGCAAAAATTACACCTAGACAGTGACACATAAGCGAGGTTGCTGAGGTGGCTGCCTAATCATCCTAATTCATTCAAACTCAAGTGTAGTGATGTCGGAGTAAATAGCCATGGGTAGCCTAGCCGGCTTCCCCTGGCCCTTCTGAAAAAGTTACGAGCCCGCCCGGCTCTCAAGAATCCAAGACATGGGGCCGCCTTCCCCTAGCTGGCGGCAACCCGGGCCGGCTTTCGAAAGGCGGTCCGACTTTAGCCCTCATGAGAAGGCCGACTCCAAGAAGCCGGCCATGAGAAGGCTGACTCCAAGAAGCCGGCTCCCTATAAAGCGGTCAAGACCGTACCCACAAAGTTTGCACCCACCTAACGGCGGTGCGACAGGGCGTGGCTACAGTAAAGCCTGCCACCCCCGAATCCCGGAGCACGCCTGGCATGGTGCGCCGTACGGGCTAGGCACGACCCGTCCGGCGCGGCACTGTTGCCACGCTGACCCTGGCATCACCCACGACGGGCCGCCAGCATGGCCCACAGACGGTGGGCCCCTTTGAGCAGAGAGACGCCCGAAGGCGGCCACGCCTCCAACTAGTCGGCCCAAGACATAGCCGGCTCCCCGCAGCCGGCCTGCCGCCTTCCTCGAAGAGGACGCCCCATTAAGGAGACAAGACGCGGTAAGGCTACAGCGATCGCCTGACAGGCGACGGTACTGTAGCCACACTTACCACGATGAAGCTCACGTCAATAAGATGGAGCCACAGTAACCAGCCGCCGACCAGGCCCTGGACAGTGGGGCCTGCCTGTCGACCAAGGGGCCAGCAGCCGGCGGGACCCACCAGTCGGCGGGCCCCAGCAGCCGGCGCAGAAGCCGGCGAGCGCAGTCACAGACGGCTGGGCCCCGTGCCCAGTCGGATTACCATTGTACCCCCAAGCGCAGTCACAGACGGCTAGGCCCCGATTCCTCTAGTGAACATACGGAGACCCCGCAGAGCAGCAGTAGGGGTGTTATCTCCACAGAGAGCCCCGAAGCTGGGTAAGATCCGCTGGCGTGCATGTCTTCGCCTTATCCCGTTTCCAGGCACCGACGATGTCTTACTGGCTCCCACAATGATAAGCCACCCGTTGGCATATGTCGCACCTACCACCCGACATTTTGCACCCACCGTGGGGCCAGGTGCACCATCGTCCGGAGACCTGTTCTGGACGGGAACCTTATTCCTCCCTCGCGAGCGTGGCCAGCCTGGCACGCCCGATGGCGCTTGCCACGACGTGCTGCAAGGCGTCACCAGCATCTGCGCGGCAAGCGGCCTCGCCGATCTCCTCGACGAAACTCTCACCTCTAACGAGCTCGCCTTCGATGCGGGCACCGACCACCTCGCCAACCTTCCCGGCCAGCTCCATGTCTCAAGCGAGCCCGCTGGGACCTGGAGTCCGTTGGCTCCACCGACCCGATGCCTGTCGACTCCAACACGGCCTCCTGCGACACCTTCCCCACCAACGTCGCGATCTACAATGACCCGCTTCCTTGAGCCGACGGCTGCGATGCTGTCACCACCGAAGTGATGGTTGTCGGCCACGGCGGCCTGGCCGACGAGAGCGCCCACGACGCCTCGCGCGCGGCGGCCCACGACTTGTCCGGTCCCCTCTCGGCTAATGCCGACGACGAAGCACTGGAAGCACGCCGCCTCGCCCTCCTCGCAGAGGGCCGGAGGCTGGCCTCCGTAAGACGCCTCACCGAGGCCTACCAGCGCGAAGCTGACAGCGCCGCCTTCAGCACACCGGCCCCGGGCGGGCCAAGCCGGGCCGGCCTTGTCAAGCAACGCGGCGCCGTCATCGCCGACACGCTGCGAGTCAACCGCCCGGTCTATGCCCCTCCGCTCGAGAACTTGCGTGCCGCCCAAGCGGCCGTAGACGAGTTGGACGGCCTGGAGGCCGAAGACCTCCCCCACATGACCCGGCGCATCCAGCAATTGATTGACGCAGCCGCGCAGCGACTCGAAGCCGACGCCTGCGCGGAAAGCCCTCCCCCGCGACGAGAACACGGCGCGACGTCCCGGACGCTGACTACGAGCAACACCCGCGCGCGACGCGAGAAGGAGCCGGCTGCCAGCCACAGCCGGACCCGGATCTCCATCGAGCGAGACACGGACGGTCATCCCCGAGCCATGGAATGGCGGGGCGACCCGCCTCCGCCTCCTCCCCGTGGAGAGAGATATCCCGCCTCGCCGCCAGTGGCGCACCCGACTCTCAGCGGCCGGCTAGGCCGCCGCGAAGGAATCGGCGAGAACGACGCCCGCCATCGGATCGACCGCCTGGCGCGATCCCTGGCATTGGAAGAAGAAGGCGATGTCGGCCCGCCTTGTTTCGGCCCCCGCATCCGCGACGAGCCCTTTCCCAAAGGGTTCTCGCTCCCAAGAGACACGCCCAAGTACAACGGCTCCGTGAAGCCGGAAGACTGGTTGATCGACTACTCCACGGCGGTTAGCATAGCCAACGGCAACCGGCGCGTTGCCGTGAAGTACGTGCCCCTCATGCTGCAAGGCACGGCGCGGACCTGGCTCAACAGCCTCAAGCCGCGTAGCATCAACAGCTGGCTAGACTTCACAGAAGCCTTCATCCGCAACTTCACCAGCACCTACAAAGCGGGCTCCCAAGCCCAGACAGCTCTCCTTGTGCGTACAAGGCCCCGCCGAGTCCACTCGCGATTACCTCACGCGTTGGGCCGAGCTCCGCAACTCCTGTGAAGGGGTGCACGAGGTGAAAGCCATAGAATACTTCACAGCCGGATGCCGAGAAGGCACCCTCCTCAAGCACAAGCTCCTCTGCGACGAGCCCGCTACCCTCGACGAACTTCTGGACATAGCGGACAAGTACGCCACTGCCGACTCCTCGATGAAGACCGAGCTTCGGGTAGACGCGTCCGGAAAGGTACTCAACCCGGCGCCCAAGACGCCGGCTGGGGATTCCGGCCGACACCCCAACTCGAACGACCACAAGCGCAAGGGCCCCGCGCCGCCTCCCGCCAGCCGGCAGGTGGCCACGGTCGAAGATGCGCCGCCTGAAGAACGACGGTTCCCAAGAAGCCCAAGGGCGGCAGGCCGGCTTGGCAGCCCGCCTTCTCCTACGAGCAAACCCTCGACGCCCCTTGCAAGTTCCACAGCGGCGAAGCCGTCCAACACACGACCCGGAAGTGCCATTGGCTCACCCGAATCTCTAAGGGCGAGGGGCTCGTGCCGCCTCCGCCTGCCGGCCCGCCGCCTCCGGCCGCTCGGCCCGCAGTCGGAGCCATACATGACGAGTTCCCCGACGAGCAAGCAACCTACATCGTCTTTACAAGCTAGCACGAAGACCGGCGCAGCAAACGCCAAGAGCGCCAGGAAGTTAGCGTGGTCGCTGCCAGCCCCGCCGGACACATGCATTGGTCAGAAAAGCCCATCAGCTGGAGCCGGGCCGACCATCCGGAGGTGATGCCGTCTCCCGGCTCTTATGCCTTGGTCCTGGAAGCCACCCTCGCAACGGACAGACACACCGCCCGCTTCTCCCGCGTGTTGATAGACGGCGGGAGCAGCATCAACATCCTATACCGTGACACCCTGGAAAAGCTAAACGTCAAGACGAAGCAGCTCGTGCCTACTCGCACGGTATTCCATGGCATCGTACCCGGCCTGTCCTGCGCCCCCATTGGCAAGATCAAGATTGATGTGCTTTTTGGGGACAAGGAGCATTTCCGCCGGGAAGCGATTTGGTTTGAAGTGGTGGACCTGGAGAGCCCTTACCATGCATTGCTTGGCCGACCTACCTTGGCCAAATTTATGGCAGTTCCCCACTATGCATACCTCAAGATGAAGATACCAAGCACCAAAGGTGTCATCACCGTAGTCAGCGATTACAAGAAGTCCTCTGAGTGCGCAGCAGCCAGCAGCCGGCTAGCCGAGTCCCTTGTGATAGCCGAAGAGAAGAAGATGTTGGACCGAGTCGTGGCCATAGCCGGCAAACAGTCGACCGGGTCCCCCGACCCCAAGGAGCATGACGCCCAAGGATCTTTCCAGCCGGCCAAGGAGACGAAGAAGATACCTCTTGACCCCGAGCATCCAGAGAGGTTTGCCGTAATCGGGGCAAACCTGAACAGCAAATAGGAAGGCGAGCTCGCCGATTTCCTCCATGAGAATCGGGACATCTTTGCATGGTCCCCCAAGGACATGCCGGGTGTTCCGAGGAAATTCGCCGAGCACAAACTACACGTTCGAGAAGACGCAAAGCCAGTCAGACAACCCCTTCGCCGACTGTCGGAGGAGAAGTGCAGGATTGTAGGGGAGGAGATAGCCCGGCTCTTGGCGGCCGGCTTCATCATGGAAGTTTTCTTTCCAGAGTGGCTCGCCAACCCGGTCCTTGTGCTAAAGAAGAACAACAAGTGGCGCATGTGTATAGACTACACGAGCCTCAACAAGGCCTGCCCCGAAGATCCTTTTGCCCTGCCAAGGATTGACCAAGTGATAGACTCCACAGCCGGATGCGAGCTGTTGAGTTTTTTGGATGCTTACTCCGGATATCATCAGATAAAGCTAGACCTGGACGACCGCCTGAAGACCGCCTTCATCACGCCATTTGGAGCCTTCTCCTACCTGACTATGACATTTGGCTTGAGAAATGCCGGTGCCACTTTTCAGCGTTGGTGGGAGAAACGCTCATGTTTACGTGGACGACATCATGGTGAAGACGGAGAAGCGCGACACCTTGCTGGGAGACCTCAAGGAAACGTTTGAGAACTTACGCCGGTTCCAAAATCAAGCTCAACCCGGAGAAATGCGTGTTCGGAGTGCCCGCCGGCCAGCTCCTAGGCTTCCTGGTCTCCGAACGCGGCATCGAATGCAACCCAGTGAAGATCAAGGCCATCGAGAGAAAGGCGATCCCCACCAAGCTTCGAGACATTCAGAAGTTCACCAGGTGCTTAGCCTCCTTGAACCGCTTCATCAGCCGGCTCGGAGAGAAAGCTCTCCCTCTCTACCGCCTCATGAAGAAGAGCACTTACTTCGAGTGGAACGACCAGGCCGACCAAGCTTTTCACGAGCTGAAGAAGATGCTGGCCACGCCGCCTGTCCTCGCAGCGCCGACTGAGAAAGAGCCCATGCTCCTCTACATCGCTACAACCAGCCGGGTGGTCAGCACCGTCATCGTAGTCCAGCGCCCAGAAGAAGGCCGAGCCCAGCCGGTCCAGAGGCCGGTGTATTATTTGAGCGAGGTGTTGTCCGCTTCAAAGCAGAACTACCCGCACTACCAAAAGATGTGTTATGGCGTGTACTTCACCACCAAGAAGCTGAAGCCCTACTTTCAAGAGCATCCCGTCACGTTCGTATGCACTGCCCCACTAGACGAGATCATAGGCAGCCGGGACACATCCGGCCGGGTGGCGAAATGGGCCATCGAGCTGGCCCCGTACACGATCTTCTACCAGCCCCGCACTGCCATCAAGTCCCAAGCACTGGCCGACTTCCTCGTCAACTGGGCCGAGACCCAGTACCTGCCGCCGGCTCCCAACTCCACCCATTGGCGCATGCACTTCGACGGGTCCAAGATGCGCACCGGCTTGGGAGCCGGCGTCGTCCTTACCTCTCCAAAAGGCGACAAGCTCAGTACACGCTACAGATCCACTTTGCCGCCTCCAACAATGTGGCCGAGTACGAGGCGCTCATACGTGGGCTCCGGCTTGCCAAAGAACTTGGCATTCACCGGATCCTATGTTATGGCGACTCGGACCTGGTAGTCCAGCAATCATCCGGCGACTGGGACGCCAAGGACGCGAATATGGCAAGCTACCGCTTCCTGGTCCAACAACTCAGCGGATACTTTGAAGGATGTGAGTTCCTCCACGTACCACGAGCCGACAACGAGCCAGCCGACGCCCTGGCTTGAATAGGCTCTACTCGGCAAGCAATTCCAACCGGCGTCGCTCTACAATGCCTCCTCAAGCCGTCCATCAAGCCGTCTCCAGAGTCCGATTCCATCTTCGTGCTGCCTGACCCCGATGCGGCTGGGTCCGGCTCGAAGAACCGAGTAGGCGACCCCAAGACCCCCGTAGCCGGCCCGGCGACTTCGACAGCCGGCTCGGGTACTTCGGCAGCCGGCTCGGGGACTTCGGCAACCGGCTCGGGGATTGCCACGACCGGCTCGGGGACTGCGGTAGCCGGCCCGGCGACTGCACCAGCACTACAGCCGGCGGCCGACTCCAGCACCTCACCGCCCAGCCCGCCCACCCTGGTGGCAGTAGCCACTTTGGCAGTAGAAGAAGTCGCGGCTCCATCATGGGCTCAGTCCATCCTCAACTTCCTAGTAAACCAAGACCTGCCGGCTGACGAAACAGAAGCAAGACAAGTCCAACGTCGAGCCAGAGCGTGTCACTGGAATCCTCCAACGGTGCGTCGAGCAAGAGAAGGGCATTGCAATCCTCACAGACATTCACCAAGGAGAATGCGGCCACCATGCGGCCTCAAGATCACTTGGCGCCAAAGCCTTCCGCCATGGTTTCTTCTGGCCGACTGCTTTGGATGACGCCAAAGAATTAGTCAAACATTCCAAGGGATGCCAACTCTTCAGCTCCAAGCAACATGTGCCGGCTTCGGCACTCAAGACCATTCCCCTCACTTGGCCCTTTGCTGTTTGGGGACTGGACATGGTGGGCCCATTCAAGACAGCGCGTGGCGGCATGACGCATTTTCTCGTCACCGTGGACAAATTCACCAAGTGGATTGAGGCAAAGCCGATCAAGAAGCTGAATGGGCCGACTGCCGTGACGTTCATCGCAGACATAACAACTCGGTACGGCGTGCCACACAGCATCATCACCGACAATGGCACGAATTTTGCCAAAGGAGCCTTGGCACGTTTCTGCGCAGCCCAAGGTATCCGGCTGGACTTAGCATCCGTCGCCCACCCGCAGTCAAACGGCTAGGTTGAGCGAGCCAACGGCCTCATCCTCTCCGGCATCAAGCCCCGACTGGTTGTACCTCTGCAGCGCTCAGCCGGCTATTGGCTCGATGAGCTGCCAGCTGTCCTTTGGAGTCTGCGCACTACGCCAAACAAGTCAACCGGCTTCACCCCTTTATTCCTTGTGTATGGTGCCGAGGCGGTCATCCCAACTGACATCGAGTTCGACTCGCCTCGGGTAACCATGTACACGGAAGCGGATGCCAAGGAAGCACGAGAAGACGGCGTCGACCTGCTGGAAGAAAGCCGGCTGTTAGCCCTCCGCCGGTCTGCAATCTACCAGCAGGGTTTGCGCCGCTACCACAGCCGGAAGGTCAGGCCAAGATCTTTCCAAGAGGGCGATCTTGTGCTCCGGCTGATCCAGCGAACAGCCGGCCAGCACAAGGTCTCAGCCCCTTGGGAAGGCCCCTTCGTCATCAGCAGAGCTCTAGGCAACAACTCCTACTACCTGATCGACGCATAGAAGCCGAAGGCGCGCAAGAGAGACGACTCCGGCAAGGAGTCGGAACGACCATGGAACGCCAACCTCCTCCGAAGATTTTACAGTTGAAATGCAGTATGTACCGCGCTAACTTTTGTATTAAGTACAAGACAATAGGCTTCCCGAGGAGGGCTCGGGACTGCCATCCCTTACTTATGAATGAAAAGTATCATGCTTATGACCTTGTCGTATCATTTACTTATTCTGTCCGGCACCAAGTTCGACTAGTCGGCTCGGGGACTGGCCGACTGGAGTTATGTTAGAAGTCCTACCCGCAGTCAGACAAGTAGTGTGCCGGCTCTCAAGCCTTCTCTTGCCAAAAGTCGCATGTCAGGACCCCGACTCAATGCCACATCGATCTAGCATGTAACACCTCATATCACTTTGCGGCCTCACGCACGGTATCCCACAGGTGTCGCCTTACCTTTGCCCGGGACCGTTTGTGCCTTTTGGCACACGTATATGATGGTGTCGCTAGCATCCATATGATAAAGAGCCCGGGCTGACATGGCTAGTCGTAAACCCAAAGTGGCACTAACTTACAGGGACAGGCATCCATGACCCAGCATCGAACGTGTTGGTCATCAGCGAGTGAATCCAGGCTGTAGCACTGGGCTAACAGGACTCCGGTGAACCGGGCTGTAGCGGGCTAACAGGACTCCGGTATTCATCGCGTGACATTTCCCCGAAGGGACAGACACAGGATCGAAGAAGGACACATGCCGGCCAGCCTAAGTGTTCTGGAGCAGTAGCAAGCTACCAGGGCTCAGTGGAAGCACTAGGAGACATTTCCCGGTAAGAGAGACTACTAAGGATAAACAACTAGATAGTCAGATCCCACACATAGCAATACACATTACACGTACGCATAACATGCAAGTATGCGCTGTACAACATGGCATCACAGCATAACTCAACAACTCATATAGATAAAGGCTCAGAAGAGCCATCATAGCATTTATTACAAACAGGGGTCACATGACCCAACATTCAGAGCAATCAAGCAACAAACGGAAGCATTACATGTCTGAGTACAGACATCTACAAATTAAAAAGGCTAAAAGCCTGACTATCTACAACGTCCGATCAAGATCGTAGCTGAGGTACAAGCTACTCGTCAAAGTCCACGAGAACACTAATAAGACCGAAGTCTCCGCTGCAAAAACATAAATAAAGCAACATGAGTACAAAGGTACTCAGCAAGACTTACATCAGATCCTATCATACATGCATTTGTATCAAGAGGGTAATGTGGGGTTTAGTTGCAGCAAGCCAGCTTTGACTCTGTGGCTATCCTGTTCTACGACTACCAGAAACTCTTGAGGTGAGACAACGTACACGAGTCCACTAATCACCACACAATACACTACTATGGATTCATCCCCGTCTCCCTACGGGAAGGCCATCCATAGCACTCACACTTGTCTTGAGCATTTTAGAGTATCCACTTCAAGTTGTCTATGTACCATGTAAGCATCCAAGAAGTCCATAACCGCGGACCCGGCTATTCGAATAGATCATGTTAACCCTGCAGGGGTGTACTTCTTCACACACGCTCTCGCCACTTACCGCCATGTACACGTCATGTATCTCGGCAACCTTCAAGCGGAAGCCTGGCGAGGGTGTCGGCCACGACCTGACTAACCACACAAGACTCTAGTCCAGGTTTATCGCCTATTCGGGTTCCATCCGCAAGGAGATCCGGCCGGGGTGTCGCTCACGGCCCCAAACGATGTGAGCAGGGTTCCCAAGCCCACCATCCGGGTGCCACTTGGTACACGGTGCCACCTGTGCCTAGTCTGTCCCAAGCCCACCCTGCCGGGTGCCACTTGGTAGAAAAATAGCACTACCTACAAACACCAGAAACTAGTTGCGACTCCTGGACAGAGACCAAGTTGGTTAATAAGTCGAGAGAGTCAATTAAGGATCCCAATGTGTGGTAATATCGAGTCATTGGACAACATACATAGAACTCAGTGCTTAAGGACGGTTCCAGTGAGACAACCCACCATGTACTCCTACATGGCCTCTCACCGCTACCTTTACCAAATCGTGTTCACACACTTCACTCTCAGCATCAGAACATATCGTAACACTCCAATTCATTCCCAATGAACCAGACCTGACACAACTCTAAGCAATAGCAGGCATAGCATGGTAGGAACACAACATGGCTCAATCAACTCCTACACATGCTAGTGGGTTTCAACTATTTACTGTGGCAATGACAGGTCATGCAGAGGAATGGGTTCAACTACCGCAGCACAAAGTAGCAGATGACTCGTTGTTGTCCTAATGCAATAACTGAGAGCAGGAGCGAGAGAGTAGGATTGTATCGGAATGAACAAGGGGGTTTGCTTGCCTGGTAAAACAACAAGGGAGGCACTGCTTCACAGACAGGTACTCTGGAACGCCTCCGGAGCAGGACCTATCGAGAAGGAACGGTGCCAACAATCAAAACACAAGCATATGCAACAATATGATGCATGAACATGTCATGAAGATGTGATGTTGTTTGAGCTAATGCAACTAGTAATCATTTGGTTTGAAGTCCATTTGAACCATAAGCTCAAATGCATCTCCAAAGTAGGCTCTTATATATGCCATAACGTGTTTTCCCATATTCAGCATGTATAAGTTGGTTTGTCATGCATGAAACTAGTACAGATGGAAAGGTTGCATTTTTCTGATAATTTTTCATATATAAATTATTTTAATCTGAGCTACGGTTGAATTGATATGAATTTTTGAAGTTTAAATCAATTTCTGGAATTTCCTGATTTAATTTAATTCCAGAAATCATATTATTGCGCCAGCATGACGTCAACACGACGTCAGCAGTCAACTGCGGCTGATGGGGTCAAACCTGACGTTTGGGGTCCACACGTCAGTGTCAGGAGGTTAAACAGGGTTAGTTTAACTTAATTAAAAGATTAGGGGGGGTCGGGCCCACTGGTCAGTGTTAGTGGCTAATTAGGTTTAGTTATTTTTTTAACTAAAATTAGCAGGGCCTGGCCCCACTAGTCAGCGACCCTGGGGGGGTCAAACCCCAGGTCGAACAAGTCAAACCCGCCGGCGGTTAGTCGCCGGCGAGGTCCGCGGCGTACATGTGCCCCGGGTTTCCTCTGTGGTGCTACAAATGGCGTGCGGCTAGGCGCGTTGGAGAGCTAGCACGATGGCGCGTCAGGCGGTGGACGTGGCTGGGCCTGGGGTGGCCGGAGTCGACAGCGGCGAGCTCGGCTGCGGCCACCGGAGTTCGATCGTGCACGAAGACGCGGTTGGAGCTCGAAGGCGAGCGAAGCAAAGCGCTAGGGATGCTCTACGGGGCCTTACGAACTTGTTGGACTCGCCGGGGTGACCAAATGGTCACCGGAGCTGCGTCGACAGCGAGCTCGGCGGCGGCGGAGGTTCGGCCGTGGTGGGGAACGGAGCTACGGCGCGGGAACGAGGGGGAGAAGAGAGAGGAACGGTGGCGGAGCTCACCACGGACCTCCAGGGCTGCTCGTTGTGGCCGGGGACGCATTGGAGACGGCGAATCGGAGTCGGCGGCCGGCAGCGTCCGAGGAGGAAGACGATGGCGACGGCGGCTCCACAGGGCACTCCGTCTTGCGTGGCTCGACGAGGAGGTAGAGGGGGTCGCGGCGGATCTGGGGAGCGTGTCGGGGAGGCGAAGGGAGGCCGGTGGCGGCGGCTATGGCGAACGGCGGCGACCGACGCGTTCGGACACGGGAGAGAGAGAGAGCGGGGGAGAG
>NC_057797.1:114919514-114929019 GCF_018294505.1 Triticum aestivum | reverse complement strand
GGAGAGGAGAGGAAGAATCGGGGGAGAGTGAGAGGGTACGGGGGGGGGGGCGTGGCGACGCGCAGGATCGTCCAGAGCAACGGGGGGCGCCAGGCAAGCAGGGAGGCTGGTGGCGTGGCGCGGTGGCGCGCGCGCGCGCCGGGCACGCTCCCCTCCCTCTGTCGAGGACGAAGACGACAGAGGAGGAGGTGGGCTGGGCCGCCTGCTGGCTGGGCCGGCCTGCTAGGCCAGAGGTGCGAGGTGAGAAGCCCAGGTAAGAGTTTTTCCTGTTTCGTTTTTCTTTTCTATTTTTCTGACATTTGTTCTGATTTAGTAATAATACTAAATCAATTTATTTACTTATGCCATTTTTTTGCAGGAGCTAACTATATTATTCCAGAGCTCCCCAACAGGTGGCATAATTTTTGCACATATATTAATATATATAACTAATATATTTCCAATGCAAATACTTATGCATTAATTCCAAATGCCCAAAATAAATACCTATGAGCTCTTAAAAATATTGGTTTGATTTTTATCTCTGTCCAATATTTTCAGAGAGCAACATGGTCATTTTCAAAATGATTTTGAGGGTTCCACCAATCCTCATTTCAAATTTAAATGAAGATTTAAACATGATGCACAAATGACTAGCTAGTCTAGGTCATACCAGACTAGGGATGTGAGAACTCGCCCCCACTTGAAAGAATCTCGTCCCGAGATTCAGGGGTCGACGGAAAGAAAGCGGGGTAGTCCAGTCGAAGACAATCCTCTCGCTCCCAAGTAGCTTCTCTCTCGGAATGATGAGACCACTGAACTTTGAGAAACTTGATGTTCTGACGTCGGGTAACACGCTCGGCTTGATCAAGAATGTGAAACGGGTACTCTCGGTATGTGAGGTTATCTTGGAGATCAAGCGTTTCGTGGTCCACTCCGCGGATGGGATCCGAGAAGCAACGCCTGAGTTGAGAGACGTGGAAGACATCATGAACTCGAGAAAGATGTGGGGGTAGTTCCAATTGGTAGGCAACCTCTCCTCGTTTAGCGAGAATACGAAAAGGACCAATGTAACGAGGAGCCAACTTGCCCTTGATACCGAAACGATGGGTACCCTTCAAAGGAGTAACCCGAAGGTAAGCTTGGTCGCCAATTTCATAAGTCATATCCTTATGATGACGATCATACTGACTCTTTTGACGAGACTGGGCTGTTTTCAAATTCCCACGAATGATGCGAACTTGCTCTTCTGCCTCCTGGATCATGTCCGGTCCAAAGAATTGTCTTTCACCGGTTTCTGACCAGTTCAAAGGAAGAATTAACACGCCAAAAGGGCCACCAGCTTTCCCCCAAAAAGGGGAGATTCGCTGCTTACTGCTGCGGAAATAGCTAGAACTGAATGCGGAAAGTATGGAAAAACATCTTGTAATGTATTTAACCAGAAAATCGCCTGTAAGAAACTCTTGTATTGTAAGTTGTAAGAAAGAGCCCGAGAAAAGAAGTTGACGACCCGTAGGCCTTCCACCTCCACGCGGCATTGCTCCATCAGGCTTTCGCCCATTGCGGAAAATTCCCCACTGCTGCCTCCCGTAGGAGTCTGGGCCGTGTAGAGGCAGACTCGTGGCACTTATCACTCCTTAGATGAATCAAGACAAGAGTGTTACGCCAGGCGCAGTAGCATGGATATTTTGTACCCATTGAGCAAAGATAGGTTGTAATTGTATGGACTTGAACCAGAGACCTCGCCCGTGAAGTAAATCATTGCCCCTACGATCCAACCAAAGAGAACCTCAAAAGGAGCTTTCTTGAGGCTGGATTGATAGCTATTGTTATAAGCAAACTCGGCAAAAGGAAGACATTTCTCCCAATCCATACCGAATGAGATAACGCAAGCTCTAAGCATGTCTTCAAGAATTTGATTGACCCGTTCCACCTGACCACTCGACTGAGGGTGGAAAGCGGTACTGAAGGAAAGATGGGTTCCCATGGCAGTTTGGAAACTCTCCCAGAAATGAGAAGTGAAAAGGCTGCCACGGTCTGAATTGATCTCTAGTGGAACACCATGAAGTGACACTATTCGAGAAATGTATAAGTCAGCAAGCTGACTAGCAGTGATACACTCTCGAACAGGAAGGAAGTGAGCCACTTTGGAAAGACGATCAACGACTACGAAGATAGCGTTATTCCCTCTCTTGGTCCTGGGAAAGCCAGTGATGAAGCCCATACCAACTTTATCCCATTTCCATTCAGGAATAGCTAAAGGCTGAAGGCTGCCAGCAGGTCTCTGATGCTCTGCCTTAACGCGACGACAAATGTCACATTTGGCAATGAACTCAGCAATTTCTCTCTTCATCCTAGTCCACCAGAACCTCTGGCGTAGGTCCTGATACATCTTAGTACTACCGGGATGAATCGTGAGAGGAGATTCATGCGCCTCCTTAAGAATCAGTTGTCGAAGATGTTGCTTCTTGGGGACCACTAGGCGGTTCCCAAAGAAAACAACACCTCGAGCATCAACAGAGAAACTACCAGCAACTCCCTTCTTAACGTTATCCTTGATACGAGAAATACCCGTATCATATTGCTGGCTAGCTATGATCTGATCCTCAAGAGTAGGTTTCGCCACCAAGGTAGAAAGAAATCCGCGAGGAGCTATGTGAAGATTAAGCTTACAGAATTCCTCATGGAGAAGTGGTTGGCCTTGCTGCAACATGAGATTGTTGCAATAGGATTTACGGCTTAGAGCATCAGCCATGACATTGGCTTTGCCTGGGGTGTAGGTAATCCCTAGATCATAATCTGTGATCAACTCCAGCCAACGTCTTTGCCTAAGGTTCAGATCCGGTTGGGTGAAGATATACTTGAGACTCTGGTGATCGGTGTAGATCTCGCAACGTTTACCAAGGAGGTAATGTCGCCAGGTCTTAAGTGCATAGACTACGGCTGCAAGCTCTAGATCATGTGTAGGATAATTATCCTCATGTGGATGCAACTGTCGAGATGCATAGGCAATCACATGACGATCCTGCATAAGAATGCAACCTAGTCCCTGTCGTGAGGCGTCACAATAGATAATAAAGTCCTTTGTGAAATCCGGTGGCACAAGTATGGGAGCAGAAGTCAGGCGTCTTTTCAGTTCCTGAAAACTGTACTCACACTGTGGGGACCACTCGAACTTTTTATCTTTCTTGAGAAGTTCCGTGAGGGGTTTGGCTACTTTGGAGAAATTTTCAACAAAGCGGCGACAGTAGCTGGCTAGACCAAGGAAACTCCTAACTTGTTTAACGGTCTCAGGTGGAGTCCAATCGAGAACGGCCTTGACTCTCTCGGGATTGACAGCAATGCCCTTACCAGAGATTACGTGGCCTAAGTAGGTCACTTCTAGCAACCAAAATTCACACTTGGAGAACTTGGCATAAAGGCGGTGCTCTCTGAGTTTTTATAACACAAGTCTAAGATGTTCGGCATGCTCTTCCTCGTTCTTCGAGTAAATAAGAATATCATCGAGGTAAACCACGACAAACTTATCTAAGTACTCCATGAAGATCGAGTTCATCAAGCGGGAGAATGTGGCTGGGGCGTTGGTTAGGCCGAAGGACATGACGGTGTACTCGTACTGGCCATAACGAGTGACAAAAGCCGTCTTGGGAACGTCCCCGTTTCTGATCTTAATTTGGTGGTATCCTAACCTCAAATCCATCTTGGAGAAGACTGAGGATCCAGCGAGCTGATCATACAGATCGTTGATCCTGGGGAGCGGATATTTGTTCTTTATCGTGACCAAATTAACGGGACGATAATCTACAACCATCCGGTCCGTACCATCCTTCTTCTTGACGAAGAGGACGGGGCAAGCCCAAGGAGAAGAACTAGGGCGGATGAAACCTTTTTGCAAGGACTCATCAAGTTGTTTCTTAAGCTCGGCTAGTTCTAAGGGTGCCATCTTGTAAGGTCTCCTAGAGATTGGAGCTGTTCCTGTGATAAGATCTATGACGAACTCTACATCTCTGTCAGGCGGAACACCTGGCAGTTCCTCTGGAAAGACATCCGGAAAGTCACGGACTACCGGGATATCTTCAAGGTCTGGAAGAGGGCTGGCATTAAGAGAATAGAGCTGACGCTTGGCAACTCTAGTGGAGACGGTGACTATCTTGCCAGATGGGTCTGTAAGCTGAACGGATCTTGTGTAACAATCAATCTTGGCATGATGAGCTGTCATCCAGTCCATACCCAAGATGATGTTAATATCTGAGGACTTGAGGGCTACAAGTGATGAAGGAATACAAGTCTGTCAACAAGGATTTCATTACCATAGCTGATTCTGGTGGTCTGCCATCTAGACCCTGGGGTTTGGATTTCAAGCGGAGTTGGCATATCACAAAATGATATGTCGTGCAAACGAGCATAGCCTTCAGAAATGAAGGAGTGAGATGCTCCAGTATCGAATAGAACTGATGCTGGGTGACAATTGACAAGGAGTGTACCAAGAACGACATCCGGATCATCATGAGCGTCTTTGGCTGAGACGTGATGCACATGTCCACGTTCAGTGGGGGCTGACTTGACACTGATCATCTTGCGTGATGGCTTAACACAGCCAACAGTCTTCTCGGCCTTGGGTGGAGCATAACTAGTTTGAGAACAGTCACGTGCATAGTGTCCTGGCTTCCCACATGTGAAGCAAGTCCCTGAGGTTGGACGTGGACCCGCACTGACAAGCGGTCTACCAGTAGGCATGGGTGGAACATACGACTGAGCTGGGGAAGGCACCACATGAGATGACCTTGGTGTATAACCGGAAGGAAGAGCGGAGTTTGGAACCCAAATCCGGCGCTTCTGGGAACTAGAGCCAGAGGAAGATCCCAAATCACGGGTGTGCTTACGAGACTCCTCGTAAGTGAGCTGAGCTGTCTCTGCATTAATGGCTTTGTTCACAAGAGCTTGGAATGTATCACAATGATGCAGGTGGAGATCACGATGCAACTTGGGATTGAGACCCTTTCGGAACCTAGCCTGCTTCTTGGCATCCGTGGACACTTCTTCTGTGGCATAACGGGCGAGGTTCTCGAACTCTCTGCTGTAAGCATCAACAGCCATCTTATTCTGGGTGAGACTACAGAACTCTTCTCCCTTGCGATCGATGAGGTCCTGGGGAATGTGATGCTCGCGAAAAGCCTCAACGAAATCCCTCCAGGTGGCAGTCTGGCCAGCTGGAAGCATAGCCTCATAGTTCTGCCACCAAAGACTAGCAGGACCTTCCAGGTGGTATGTGGCATAGGCGACCTTGTCATCTTCAGCTACGTTCGCGGAACGCAGCTTATGGGTGATGCTACGGAGCCAGTCATCTGCATCGAGTGGCTCGATGGAATGATGAAAGGTAGGTGGGTGCAAGCGAATGAAGTCATGAATGGTAGCAGACTTATTGGACTGATGTGCGGTGTTCTCCTCGATACGTGCCAACAAACGGTTAGACTCACGCTTGTTCCTCTCCATCTCTAACATGAACTCTGTCAACGAATTTTGATCGGAAGGATCCTCGTCCCTACCATCTCCGTGGTTCTGGCTACAAACAATAGAACTAGATGACATCCTGTGAAACGAAACCAAGGACGGAATCAGCATCAATCTATAGGCTATAGAATGTAGGATAAGGAAATTAGTATCTCTCGAACTCCTAGGGAAATTCCGGCAGCATAACGGCAGTAAAATGCTCAGAATGAGACATCCTACTAGAATGGGGTAATAACATACTCATCAGCTTTACTCAAGGTTCTGAGATCATACTAAACAGACTACACCGGAAATACTCGAAAACTGGGGTATGACTCTGATCAACCAATCCTATGGGACTACGGAGTAGTAACACGTGATCCTGATAGACGGAAGAGAAAGCCTAGTTCCTTAACCCCGTAGGAAAGATAGGATGACTCAGATCAGAAGGCCATGAGGTATAAGAAGTAAAAGAGCCTTACGTTCCTTCCCACAATCAATTCCCTTACATAACTAAAGAATTTCTAGACTCAACTTCGACCAGTTTGGCTTGGTAATCCTACAGGCAGTCAGGCTCTGATACCAACGCTGTCAGGACCCCGACTCAATGCCACATCGATCTAGCATGTAACACCTCATATCACTTTGCGGCCTCACGCACGGTATCCCACGGGTGTCGCCTTACCTTTGCTTGGGACCGTTTGCGCCTTTTGGCACACGTATATGATGGTGTCGCTAGCATCCATATGATAAAAGAGCCCGGGCTGACATGGCTAGTCGTAAACCCAAAGTGGCACTAACTTACAGGGACAGGCATCCATGACCCAGCATCGAACGTGTCGGTCATCAGCGAGTGAATCCAGGCTGTAGCACTGGGCTAACAGGACTCCGGTGAACCGGGCTGTAGCGGGCTAACAGGACTACGGTATTCATCGCGTGACATTTCCCCGAAGGGACAGACATAGGATCGAAGAAGGACACATGCCGGCCAACCTAAGTGTTCCGGAGCAGTAGCAAGCTACCAGGGCTCAGTGGAAGCACTAGGAGACATTTCCCGGTAAGAGAGACTACTAAGGATAAACAACTAGATAGTCAGATCCCACACATAGCAATACACATTACACGTACGCATAACATGCAAGTATGTGCTGTACAACATGGCATCACAGCATAACTCAACAACTCATATAGATAAAGGCTCAAAAGAGCCATCATAGCATTTATTACAAACAGCAGTCACATGACCCAACATTCAGAGCAATCAAGCAACAAACGGAAGCATTACATGTCTGAGTACAGACATCTACAAATGAAAAAGGCTAAAAGCCTGACTATCTACAACGTCCGATCAAGATCGTAGCTGAGGTACAAGCTACTCGTCGAAGTCCACGAGAACACTAATAAGACCGAAGTCTCCGCTGCAAAAACATAAATAAAGCAACATGAGTACAAAGGTACTCAGCAAGACTTACATCAGATCCTATCATACATGCATTTGTATCAAGAGGGTAATGTGGGGTTTAGTTGCAGCAAGCCAGCTTTGACTCTGTGGCTATCCTGTTCTACGACTACCGGAAACTCTTGAGGTGAGACAACGTACACGAGTCCACTAATCACCACACAATACACTACTATGGATTCATCCCCGTCTCCTTACGGGAAGGCCATCCATAGCACTCACACTTGTCTTGAGCATTTTAGAGTATCCACTTCAAGTTGTCTATGTACCATGTAAGCATCCAAGAAGTCCATAACCGCGGACCCGGCTATTCGAATAGATCATGTTAACCCTGCAGGGGTGTACTTCTTCACACACGCTCTCGCCACTTACCGCCATGTACATGTCATGTATCTCGGCAACCTTCAAGCGGAAGCCTGGCGAGGGTGTCGGCCACGACCTGACTAACCACACAAGACTCTAGTCCAGGTTTATCGCCTATTTGGGTTCCATCCGCAAGGAGATCCGGCCAGGGTGTCGCTCACGGCCCCAAACGATGTGAGCAGGGTTCCCAAGCCCACCATCCGGGTGCCACTTGGTACACCATGCCACCTGTGCCTAGTCTGTCCCAAGCCCACCCTGCCGGGTGCCACTTGGTAGAAAAATAGCACTACCTACAAACACCAGAAACTAGTTGCGACTCCTGGACAGAGACCAAGTTGGTTAATAAGTCGAGAGAGTCAATTAAGGATCCCAATGTGTGGTAGTATCGAGTCATTGGACAACATACATAGAACTCAGTGCTTAAGGACGGTTCCAGTGAGACAACCCACCATGTACTCCTACATGGCCTCTCACCGCTACCTTTACCAAATCGTGTTCACACACTTCACTCTCAGCATCAGAACATATCGTAACACTCCAATTCATTCCCAATGAACCAGACCTGACACAACTCTAAGCAATAGCAGGCATAGCATGGTAGGAACACAACATGGCTCAATCAACTCCTACACATGCTAGTGGGTTTCAACTATTTACTGTGGCAATGACAGGTCATGCAGAGGAATGAGTTCAACTACCGCAGCACAAAGTAGCAGATGAATCATTGTTGTCCTAATGCAATAACTGAGAGCAGGAGCGAGAGAGTAGGATTGTATCGGAATGAACAAGGGGGTTTGCTTGCCTGGTAAAACAACAAGGGAGGCACTGCTTCACAGACAGGTACTCTGGAACGCCTCCGGAGCAGGACCTATCGAGAAGGAACGGTGCCAACAATCAAAACACAAGCATATGCAACAATATGATGCATGAACATGGCATGAAGATGTGATGTTGTTTGAGCTAATGCAACTAGTAATCATTTGGTTTGAAGTCCATTTGAACCATAAGCTCAAATGCATCTCCAAAGTAGGCTCTTATATATGCCATAACGTGTTTTCCCATATTCAGCATGTATAAGTTGGTTTGTCATGCATGAAACTAGTACAGATGGAAAGGTTGCATTTTTCTGATAATTTTTCATATATAAATTATTTTAATCTGAGCTACGGTTGAATTGATATGAATTTTTGAAGTTTAAATCAATTTCTGGAATTTCCTGATTTAATTTAATTCCAGAAATCATATTATTGCGCCAGCATGACGTCAGCACGACGTCAGCAGTCAACTACAGCTGATGGGGTCAAACCTGACGTGTGGGGTCCACACGTCAGTGTCAGGAGGTTAAACAGGGTTAGTTTAACTTAATTAAAAGATTAGGGGGTCGGGCCCACTGGTCAGTGTTAGTGGCTAATTAGGTTTAGTTATTTTTTTAACTAAAATTAGCAGGGCCTGGCCCCACTAGTCAGCGACCCTGGGGGGGTCAAACCCCAGGTCGAACAAGTCAAACTCGCCGGCGGTTAGTCGCCGGCGAGGTCCGCGACGTACATGTGCCCCGGGTTTCCTCTGTGGTGCTCCAAATGGCGCGCGGCTAGGCGCGTTGGAGAGCTAGCACGATGGCGCGTCGGGCGGTGGCCGTGGCTGGGCCTGGGGTGGCCGGAGTCGACGGCGGCGAGCTCGGCTGCGGCCACCGGAGTTCGGTCGTGCACGAAAACGCGGTTGGAGCTCGAAGGCGAGCAAAGCAAAGCGCTAGGGATGCTCTACGGGGCCTTACAAACTTGTTGGACTCGCCGGGGTGACCAAATGGTCACCGGAGCTACGTCAACGGCGAGCTCGGCGGCGGCGGAGGTTCGGCCGTGGTGGGGAACGGAGCTACGGCGCGGGAACGAGGGGGAGAAGAGAGGGGAACGGTGGCGGAGCTCACCGCGGACCTCCAGGGCTGCTCGTTGTGGCCGGGGACGCGTTGGAGACAGCGAATCGGAGTCGGCGGCCGGCGGCGTCCGAGGAGGAAGACGATGGCGACGGCGGCTCCACAGGGCACTCCGTCTTGCGTGGCTCGACGAGGAGGTAGAGGGGGTCGCGGTGGATCTGGGGAGCGTGTCGGGGAGGCGAAGGGAGGCCGGTGGCGGCGGCTATGGCGAACGGCGGCGACCGACGCGTTCGGACACGGGAGAGAGAGAGCGGGGGAGAGGAGAGGAAGAATCGGGGGAGAGTGAG
>NC_057797.1:114876532-114919199 GCF_018294505.1 Triticum aestivum | reverse complement strand
CGCGGTGGCGCGCGCGCGCTGGGCACGCTCCCCTCCCTCTGTCGAGGACGAAGACGACAGAGGAGGAGGCGGGCTGGGCCGCCTGCTGGCTGGGCCGGCCTGCTAGGCCAGAGGCGCCAGGTGAGAAGCCCAGGTAAGGGTTTTTCCTGTTTTGTTTTTCTTTTCTATTTTTTTGACATTTGTTCTGATTTAGTAATAATACTAAATCAATTTATTTACTTATGCCATTTTTTTGCAGGAGGTAACTATATTATTCCAGAGCTCCCCAACAGGTGGCATAATTTTTGGACATATATTAATATATATAACTAATATATTTCCAATGCAAATACTTATGCATTAATTCCAATGCAAATATTATTACAGAGCTCTTAAAAATATTGGTTTGATTTTTATCTCTGTCCAATATTTTCAGAGAGCAACATGAGCATTTTCTTGGACCCTTTTGGAGAAATTTTTATTTGGGTCATTTTCAAAATGATTCTGAGGGTTCCACCAATCCTCATTTCAAATTTAAATGAAAATTTAAACATGATGCACAAATGACTAGCTAGTCTAGGTCATACCAGACTAGGGATGTGACATCGCAGTTCGAAGAACCGGCTGTCCGGCTGGCAAGAGTTAAAGGTAGGAACGGGCGCCCACACGAAAAACGGCTAGGGACTAACGGACTAATATAACAAAAGCCGGTTTTTCTCACACCGCCGACGGGCTACCAGAGTAGCCGGCCGGCCGGTTTCCATTCACTTCACTTTAATCCAAGAAAGCTCAAGTACTTGCCTCCCCAAAGAGGGAAGGCGGCAAATGAAAAAGCCTAAGGATAAAAAAGCATACGCGGATGGAAACCAAACATACACATGATAATATTTACATGAAAAGACCTCCAAGAGGCTAGCATTCAACATAGTTTGGATACACCCCCAGTGGGTGGAACTGCGAAAACTTAACAAAGATTGTTCAAAGACAACAAAGTAGGAGAGATAAAGACGGCAGGTCAAGCTGGCAGAGCGGCCGACGAGCCAGACTGGTTGGCAGAGACGGTCGTGCCGGCTGAAGGAGCGGCCGGCTGACGAACTTCGGCTTGGTCGCCGCCTCCCGCAGAGGGCGTGCTTCCACGCGCCTCGTTGCTGGAGGCACGGTCGGCCTGAGGTCGGCTGGTTGTTCCACCAGCCGGCTCGACGTCTTCGCCGTCCTCGTCTTCGTCTTCTTCGCCCTCGTCGCTGGAGGCAATCTCCTCCACCGAGTCCTCGCCCACCACCGGGTTCAGCCCGAACCACTCCTCCGGCTGAGCAACACCGTCATCATTGATTTCGGGTGCGAAAACGCTGATGTCGGTGCACTCGGCGATCGTCGAAGCTCGCTGGGCGATAGCCGGCCTCACCTCCTCCAGCTCCGCGTCGGCCTCCATCCGCCAAGTGCGCAGCTGGTCCAGGCTCAGCCCTGGGTACCAAGCCCGAACGAATTCCAACGCCCGCCCGGATCCGAGGTGGGCCGCTGACGCTTTCCAGGCCTCGAAGCGACCAACTGCGACTTCCAGCCAGTCGGCAGTTCGGCTTGGGGTGTGGGGGATCGTCTCACCGGGCCAGAGGGCGGCCAACACTTGCGCCCCGGCACGTTGGAGCCGGCGAAGCATCCGATGAGCCGGCTGCAACCGTACCTGGACAGCCAGGAGCTGCTCCTCAAGGGTCCGGTTTGCATCCGGCGCAATGTTGGCCCCCGCTTGACGGCGCGCCTCGCGATGGGCCTCAATGCTTTGGGCGGTGAAGGCGGAGTAGCCGGGGAAGTAGTCTGCACCAAAAACGAGCAACAGCTCAAGATAAGTCAAAAAAACCCAAGCGGCCAGAGGCAAGGGAGGGCCGAGGAAGGCAACTTACCGTCGATCAAGTCCTCGATCTGGCCGAAGCCTTCGTCCAGGCCTCGCCGGGTCTCAGACCAAGTCGCCGCCGCCATCTCATACTCCGCCATCAAGGCGGCTTCGCTTTCCTGCGCCGGCTGCAGGGCCGCTTTGTGGCTCTCCTCTTGGTCGGCCAGCTTATTGGCTAGGCGATCCCGTTCTTGGACCAAGGCGGCGCACTCGGCCTCCTTGGTATGAAGGGCGGCCTTCGCTTCGCCGAGCTCCTTCCTCAAGTCGGCGTTGGCCCCTGAAGACAAGGAAAAAGAAAAACCAGTAAGAAAAGAGTCGTCAAGAAAGATCCGACCCGACTGCACAGCAGTCGGCCCGAATCACGGGCACTACACCCAGTGGGTGCGCTGATGCGCCCCCACAGGAGACAGACAAGATTGAGTACTTACTTCGGTTGTCGGCTAGGTCGTCGGTCCTCCGGCTCAGCTCTTGAGCCTGGGAGTTGAAGGCGGCAGCACGAAGGTTGTGATATTCCTGAAGGTTCAAAAAAAAGCAAAGTAAGATAGCCGTCGAGAAAGATCCGACCCGACTGCGCAGCAGTCGGCCCGAATCTCGGGGACTACACCCAGTGGGTGCGCTGACGCGCCCCCACGGAAGAAATTAAGAAAGCAAAGCAGCCAAGAACGAAGGACTCACCCGGATAGTGGCTCGCGTTGACAAGAACTCCTGGGTGAACTGTTGCAGCAGGGCGGCCTGAGCTTGCAGCCGGCTCCGGACCCCTTGAGCCGCCACATTCAGCTCGCCAGTTCCCCCGCTGGAACTCCTGGGTGAACGAAGGACTCACCCCGATCTGTGGCCTCCCTGAGATCGGCGTGGGGGTCCACGCGGCGGGAGCTCGAAGACCCTTCAGCCGGCCCCACGCCGGAGCCGCCCGGGCCCTGCTCAAGGGAAAGCGGCGCACTGTCCGGCAAGCGAGGAAAAGTTAAGAAGAATATTTGAAGAGAAAGAGAATGATGACGAGCATGCGGCAAGGCAATTGAAGACTTACGCCGAGACCGCCTGGGGCTGCTTCACTGCCTTGCGGAAGCGGGCCACCTTTGCGGCCGCCTCGTCTCGCTTTGTCGCCGCGATGGAGGGCTTGGACTTCTTCGGCCGACTGCCGAAGAGGCCTAGAGCGGCCCGACGCTTCTGCACGCCGCCGGCGCGACAGACGAGCCCGCGCCCTGTTGGTCGGCCGCCGGCTGGCGACGCGGGGCGACTTCAGCCTCGAATTCGTCCGGCCAATCCTCGAAGCTCGCGGTGAACCTTGAGCCTCCGGGCTCGGCGCTGTCCCCCACGACGGCGTCTTCCATGGCGGCCGCCCCCAAGTCTGGGTCGTCAACGTCATCCACCGTGCGGTCGGGGGAGTACTGGCGTTCAATCCCTGCCGCCCCGGCCGGCGGCGCAAGAAGAGAGTTCTGCTCAAGAGAACCGACTGGTCAGAGGCCGGCCGTCATGAAGCCGACTAACGACAAAAAGAAGATAAAGAGAGAAACTTACCACGGGCGGAGGATTGGCGCGAGAATACGGCGCCTTGCCGTATTGCCAGTCCCCAGCGAGCTTGCAGTTGGCAATGTAATTAACCATGAGCGCCACCTCCACGTGGGGCATTTCCCATGTGCTCAGCCGGCTTGGGTCGAAGAGGCCGCTCATCTGACACATCATATGGGGCCGGCTTTGGAGAGGGAGAATCCGGCGCTCCACGAAGGCAGTCACCAAGTCGGCCCCACGCAAGCCTTCCGACTGAATGAACACCCGAAGCCGGGAGATGGCGGCGTTCCTGGCCGGAGACAATGACCGGGACCGGAAGCTCCACGAGGGCTGCCTCCCAGCCGGCGGGCCGGCTACGTAAGCCGGCAGGTTGATGTAGTCTCCTTCCTCGGTGACGTTCTTCACATAGAAATTAGATCTTTGCCAAACCTTCACCGACTGGATTAGGGGGATGGGCGGGAACGGGTTGTTCTCGCTCGCCCTCCTCATGGCGATCAAGGCTCCGCAGGGGGCGGGCACGCCAGCGACGACCGTGCCGAGCTTGCTCTGGAAGAACTCTCCCCAGAGCTCCAGCGTGGGGAGCAGCCCCAAGAAGCCTTCGCAGAGGGAGACGAAGGCCGACAGCAGCGTCACCGCATTGGGCGTAAGGTGATGCGGCTGGAGGTTGTAGAACTCCAGGAAAGAGCGCAGAAACCCGCTCGCCGGAAGGCCGAAGCCGCGCAGGCAGTGCGAGCGGAAGACGACCCGCTCGCCCTCCTCCGGCGTCGGCGAGATCTCCTTCGCGGGCGCCAGGCGGACCTGTACGCGGTCGGCGCCGGGCAGGCGCCGGGTCTGGCGAAGGAACTCCATGTGGTCTTCATGGACGTTGGAGCCGTCCCACGAGCTTGACATCGCCATGGGAGTGAGGCGGTGTAGAGACGCGACGGCGCTGAGACGGGAAGCTGCGACGGCAGCGAGAGGAAGAAGACGAGGGTTAGGAGGGGCGGAGCGGGAGGGAGCGTGCGAACCTCTGTCGCTCTCCCTCCTCCCCCTACTTATAGGCTCACGTGGCGGAGCCGAGGAGGCGCGGCGTGGGGAAGCATGGGGATCGATCGTGCCCACTCCCCACGTCCCGTGATTATTGAGCCTTAACGGCGAAACAAAACTACCTCGAGAAGGCGAGCGGCCCCTGTGGGCCACGGAAGATCCGCGCCCGGACCAAGGCTCGCGAGTGGCGAGCCCGGGCCTGCGGCGGCGTCCCATCGCGCGCGTGCGCTCGCAGGATCTCGCCGCCACGTGGCCGCGGGAGTGCCCGTAGTCGGCACGCGGGTTGCCCCCCTCCTCTCGCCTACAAGACGCGGGGCTCTCTGAAGTCGGCGTACACCCGCTAAGCCGGCTCTTCAGGATGGGAAGCTGACCAAGCTTCTCGTCCCCCTGCTCACCTCGGAGCTCGATCAGCTTCGGGGACTACTGTCGGAGTAAATAGCCATGGGTAGCCTAGCCGGCTTCCCCTGGCCCTTCTGAAAAAGTTACGAGCCCGCCCGGCTCTCAAGAATCCAAGACATGGGGCCGCCTTCCCCTAGCTGGCGGCAACCCGGGCCGGCTTTCGGAAGGCGGTCCGACTTTAGCCGTCATGAGAAGGTCGACTCCAAGAAGCCGGCCATGAGAAGGCCGACTCCAAGAAGCCGGCTCCCTATAAAGCGGTCAAGACCGTACCCACAAAGTTTGCACCCACCTAACGGCGGTCCGACGGGGCGTGGCTACAGTAAAGCCTGCCACCCCCGAATCCCGGAGCACGCCTGGCATGGTGCGCCGTACGGGCTAGGCACGACCCGTCCGGCGCAGCACTATTGCCATGCTGACCCTAGCATCACCCATGACGGGCCGCCGGCGTGGCCCATAGACGGTGGGCCCCATTGAGCAGAGAGACGCCCGAAGGCGGCCACGCCTCCAACTAGTCGGCCCAAGACATAGCCGGCTCCCCGCAGCTGGCCTGCCGCCTTCCTCGAAGAGGACACCCCATTAAGGAGACAACACGCGGTAAGGCTACAGCGATCGCTTGACAGGCGACGGTACTGTAACCGCACTTACCACGATGAAGCTCACGTCAACAAGATAGAGCCACAGTAACCAGCCGCCGACCAGGCCCTGGACAGTGGGGCCTGCCTGTCGACCAAGGGGCCGGCAGCCGGCGGGACCCACCAGTCGGCGGGCCCCAGCAGCCGGCGCAGAAGCCGGCGAGCACAGTCACAGATGGCTGGGCCCCATGCCCAGTCGGATTACCATTGTACCCCCGGGGGGTAGGCCTATATAAACCCCCCGGAGCACCCATGCAAAGGGTTGGACCCCTTACTAGTCCTAGACAACCCACAAGGAGAAGAAACAGGCTTGCCGTGCCCTTCTTCCTCCTCCCACCAAACAGCTCAAGGAGCGTGGTATTGCTACTCGATTCCTCTAGTGAACATGCGGAGACTCCGTAGAGTAGCAGTAGGGTTGTTATCTCTATGGAGAGCCCCGAAGCTGGGTAAGATCCGTCGGCGTGCATGTCTTCGCCTTATCCCGTTTCCAGGCACCGGCGATGTCTTACTGGCTCCCACAATGATAAGCCACCCGTTGGCATATGTCGCACCTACCACTCGACAAGTGACCATTTTATATTGGTCGTTATCAGCTAGGCACGAGGCAGTGGATAGTGCTACTAGATTTACGACCATTTCCTCTAATGAAATTATGACCTTTCTGACCAAAATGGTCGTTGTGGTTTAGGGTTTAGAGCCCCCCAGACAGCTTTTGACCAATTGGTCTAAAATGGTCATAAATTTATGACCAATTCTTCGAGGGTCACTGACAGAAGGTCATAAGTTGACATATTTCTTGTAGTGTCGCTGGAGAGGTTTATCGATCGGTGTGTGTTGGAAAGGAGTTGTGGAGACTCTGGGAGAACGACCTAAAGAAAATATGAATGTGCCCGGTGGATAGAATGCCGTGGGAGGGGGAGGGGAAGGAGGGCGTGTGCATGCACGAGAGAAAGTTAGTGGTAGCTACAAAGGTTAGAGGATTGTGTGGGTGTAAGAGACTAACAAAGATCATAATTTGACATGAAAGCGGATTCATATATTTGAATAGGAGATCATAGTGTTTTAAACATTGCATGCATGAATATAGCGGTGATACACGTGCTGTGCACATGTTATACCATAATGTGATAATGGATGTTGTTTGCAACTCACAGCTAAATGCCGAACAATCTAAACCATACTATACATCAAACAATCTCACATTTTATTTGAATTTGTGATAATGTGTGGCATTTGCAGCTTACAACTAAATATCGAATAATATAAACAATACTATATATCGAACATTCTCACATTTTATTTGAATTTGTGGTAATGTGTGGTGTTTGCAACTCACATCTAAATACTTGTAGGTGTAGGGGCGGGGCACCATACATAATGTGATAAACACATTATACATATGAGACATGGTTTAAATTATGAAGATCTAGCTAGAGCTAGAAATGTAATGTGATTTGAAATCAAAATAAAGTGGATTCAAAAAATCTAGTTCGAGTTCATATAGTGCACATAGTTGATATGTAACTCGAGACTAATCATGTGGTGTGCTGTGAAGATAATACACAAACGATGGTTTAACTTGACAATAATGATGATTGTAGATCTTATTAAAACAGAGAAACGAATTCAAATGCTTTGACTTCACAACAAGCATTACTGTAGATCTTATTCAAATAGAGAAACAAATTCAAATTTAGTTCATATTGAAGTGGTAGTATATACGTTTGGAATGCACTAAAATGTTCATTTGAGTAGTAGGTTGCATGCATTATACACGTAGTGAAATATTTTAATTGAACATAACATGAATTCAAACTTTTGAATGACATTTGTAGTGCGCATTGATTTGGTACAGTACATGTTAGGCTTGTCCAGAAATTTCAATCCGCGCCTTGTTAGCCCGAAATATTTAAGATATATCTTTGTCTCTTTGTGCTCCGACAACTCCCTCCATCTCAACCCGCGCCTTGCTATTCCGAAATTACAACGCGCACGAAAACTCCCACCTCCTGTGAAATCCCAACATGCGAAATGCCCGTGGTACCCCTGACCCGAAAGAACCGCCTCAAATCAGTGGGGGTACTATCGTAACTTACCCCACATTTCGGACAAGCGCGTCTCTAAGCCATGGTTCCCCACTGCCATCCCATCCGCCCACCCATTCGTACATGAAGGCCACGAAAACCCGCGATGAAACCCCGCACCATGCTCCATCCGCCACCCATCCGGAGCCTCTTCCCCGACGACGTCGTCCACAGCAACACCTTGACGCCCCTCATCCATCGTACCGGATGAGGATCCGTCTTCGATCTCATCGTCCCTCCGATTCAGCCAACCCATCCTCCACCTCCAAGGAGCTGCCCCAATGTTCCCCTCGTCTTTCGCGCTACCTCCATTCCCACACCGCTGTCTTCACGTGCACCACCGGAAGAGCATCATCATCACTGTTTCCTTGGATGAAGCTGCGGCCTAATCGGCGCGACCAAAGAGGTTGTACACTAATCGCCACATTTTCTTCTTGATTTGATCTCATGGTGCTGCGGTGCTCGGTCCCGCGGCATCATCCACGGCGGCATCGCCGGCCACTTCCTCCACGGCGTCGCTCCCTCGGCGGTGACGTCCACATTAGGAGCTGCTGCTACTATAGCTCTCGCTCGTGCTGCTTCTCTACTCTTGCTCTCGGTCCCCTGCCTGATCTGCTCTTGCTATTGCTCTTGCTCGCGCTGCTGCTCTCGCTCTTGCTCTTGCTTGCGATGTTGCTCCAATTTAGCTACACTTTAGTCAACTGAATCGACTTTTGGGTCAGTCGATTTTTAGAGGGGGGGGCTCGCCAGGGTGAAGGAAGAACCAACCACAACGGGGAGGGGGGCTCGCCGGAGAGGGACCCCACTATCTATCTTAGGGTTCAGGCTGGGGGCGGTGGTCACCGACGGTGGTGGGGCGTTGGCGGGGCGGTGGCGTGGGGATCGCCGGAGAAAAAGCTCGGCACGAGGGGGCCTAGAGGGATGGCTGGGGCGGCGGCGGACCGGCGGTGGGGAGTGTTTTTGGGGCGGGCGGGGCGGTGCACCACCGGTCGCGGGCGGCGGGGGGATGCTATTTGGCCGGTGGTGGCTGGCGGATCAGGGGGTGGAAGTTGAAGATGAATTGTAGGCCCTTGATTTCGTATCCAACGGCTGCAAAATCGACTGACCAGAGATGAAAAAGTCAGTCGACCAACGTGTAGCCTCACCTTTCTAGTGTGTTCAGTTTCGACAGCAAAATTCAGTTTCGACAGTTAAGTTCAGTTTCGACAGTAAAGTTCAGAGATGAGCGGCTGATGTATTTTACATCTAGCACTTTGTGGTTATGTATTTTACATCTAGCATGATATAACCCTCCATCACAGTGGATCAGTACCTTGGGCTCTGTCTCCAGACGCCTAAGATCTTCTTCCCCTCCTCCGACAGGAAAGTCAGCTGGAGCATCCTCACCGGCCAACCCAATCACGCTGAGATCGACATGGCTTCGCCAAAGAGGTTGTACACTTGTTCCATCTCTTTTTTACTCTACATGTTATATATATTGTCCACTGAGCACACGGATTTGTTCCTTTAGTGTCTCCTTGAAAGAAAAAATGTAGGAATTTTAATTTTCACTTGTCCTCCTTTTCGAATTCCTATTCATGAAGCATAAGACTAAGAGATAGTAGCATAATAGAGTTATAACCGTACATTTTCTTGTGGTTTGACTTAATCTCGCCATGCTTCTTTGCATCTTGTGATCTTCGAATTATTGTGAATCAAACACCCAGATTGGCAGAAATCCTGTGTTTTTAAATTCTTTGTTTTGCACGCGCATTCCTATCCTATTCCTATCTATTTCCTATCCCTGCATCGTTGGAATCCTCCAATTCAAACGAGCCCTTACAGAATTACTTCTCTCACAGATAGTTGTCAAAGAAAACCTTGCGTGGTTTGTCCCGCTACTACTGCGCCGTCGTCCACCCCATCTCAACTGCTCCAATGATAGAACGGTCCAGCACAGCAGGGATCCGGCCTCCAGACTGTCTTTTGCCGCCTCAGATCTTCTTCCCCGCTGCTAGCAGCCATGGAAACTGCATTACCATCATCAACCGAGGAGATGACCTTGAGGACTACACGGGTCCACAAGAGAGGTCGCACTCTTTCGTGTCTTCTTACGTTATGCATCGCTTAATATTACATGCTACTTTATCGTCCCGTTCACCGATTAGACTCTGAGTCAGCTCCAAACTAATGGTCAAACTTGAGTTTTTAAATGGTTGTGGGGTACATATCGGTGCTGCTATCAATAGTATCCATCTACTATCTGGTTAATCTCCGGTGTCTACTATGAGTTTCATGTTGGGTGGGAAACAAACAGTAAAGAAGCCACTATCTGTATATTTTAACTGAAGCCATTATCTGCCTGCTATTGTTGGTTTTGGGTCTATCCACAGGTTGCTACCATCACTCTGCATTTCTAAATGCACTCCTTACATAATCTCACTATGTTTTATTCCTATGCATGACAATTATTGTAAACAATGGAACTGAACATGTAGAGCAAAAGAGACGAGCCTTGCGTGGCAATAAAATTTCATGCAGACGTCGCTCCATGGTAGGCGCAAAGGCAGCCCCCCTCCACGCATTTTGGATTGTAATCGAGAGGAAGATATCTGTTCTGAGGGGGATTCAGAAGGAGAAGACAACTCCTATTTACCCCCTGAGGTCTTCGCTCTAACTTGGCATGCTGATGTTGGTTATATCATGCATATGGTGTCTTGCATTACTTACTTTATACATCAAATATGTCATTTGCTTAGTTTAGACATCCTTTGTGCGAATGCCATCTATTTAGTTTATTCATCGTTTATGTGAATTATGCAACTCCATCTTGTTTAGCCAGGCATCATATATGTGAATTTTGCAATGCCATCCTGCTTAGCCAGTCACCTTATATGTAAATTATATCAGGCCATCCTTTTTTCTGTTACATATTACATTTGTCAAAAATGTTAGTACATTCAACTGCTCTTCGTGTGCATCCGCCATTTGACACGGTGATGGCAAATTCTGGAGTGAAAACAAGGTCTTCAGAGCAGACTATGCTATCTGACGAAGCGCATATCTCGCTGGTTACGGATAGCTCCTCAGAGGAGGATTCAGAGACAGATGACCAGTCCTATTCCCCCCCCCAAGGTGTATGCTCTAACTTGGCAATGTTATGTTGCTCATATCGTGCATATGGTGTCTCACATTGCTATGTCATTTGATTAGTTTAGACATGCTTTGTGTGAATGCCACTTGTTCAGTGTCTAATTACAATACATGTGAATTATGCATTGCCATCTTATTGCAAGACATTATATATGTGAATGATACAATGCTATCTTGTTGCAAAGGCATTATATATGTGAATTATGCAATGCCATGCTGTTTAATTATCCAATCATCATGTATGTGAATTATATCATGCTATCATTGTTTTGTATTACGTGTTCCATTTGTCGACAACGTTTGTATATTCAACTACTCTTCCTGTGCATCATCCATTTGAAGCGGTGATGGAAGTATCTGGAGTGAAAACAAGGTATTCAGAGCAGACAATGCTACCTGCTGAAGCAGACATCTTGCTGGTTACAGAGAGCTCCTCAGAGGAGGATTCAGAGACTGATGACCAGTCCTATTTCCCCCCTGAGGTCTATGCTCAAACTTGGCAGGGTTATATTACCCATTTCATGCATGTTGTCTTGCATTGCTTAGTTTTTACATCATATATGGATTGCCGTATGCTTACTTGCTTACTACATAAATCATATATTTGAATTATATCATGCCATCATCTTTACATTGTACATACACATCATCTATCCGAATTATGGCATGGCAATCCATTTAATAAAGACATCATATAGTTATATCATCTCATCCTGTTTAGTGTTTACAGTCATCATATTTTGAATTATGGCATTCTATCCGTGAATGTATGTGAATTATGGAATGCCAAACTGTGTCATGTCATCCTATTTACATAGTCTCATATTTTGTGATGCTATTTAATAAACACATTATATAGTTATGTCATGTCATTCTATTTAATAAACACATTATATAGTTATGGCATTCTATTTAATAAACACATTATATAGTTATGTCATGTCATTCCGTTTACATAGTCTCATATTTTGAACTATGTCTTTCCATCTTTTTTAGTTAGCCATCATAATGTGAAATTGTGTCATGCTATCCTGTTTAGTTAGCCATCATATATGTGAAATTGTGTGATGCTATCATGTTTGGTTACACAACATAAATATGAATTATTTCATGCCCTCTTTTATTCCCCACTATCCATTGCACCTATCTATCATACAATGTCTATACTTTCAATTACTTTTCTTGTTTATCAACCATTTGAATTGGAGAGCATGATGGCAGTATCTAAGGGAGTAACAACATGGTCTTCAGAAAAGATAGTGCTACCAGTTGATGCAGATAGAACGACGGTTGTACTTTCCCAAGGACCAGATCCACCACACATAACCCAGACTCTCCTAGATTGTACCCCTACCCAGTTGGACAGAGAACCAGCTACAACCGTTCTAACCCAAACCCCGGCAGATAGTAACCCAGTTCCAGTTGACACAGTACCTTCTCCACCACAGAGCACCCAAACACGAGCAGTTAGTAAGGGAACTGCAGTGCCCAAAGCACGAGGACCACCACTCCGAATCCCAACTCAACGCTTCACTACTAGAAAAAGGGCTATAGATGGGATTGACACTAATGGCGCACCAGACAAGCGGTGCGCCATTAGTATATACTAATGGTGCACCACCTTCTGATACGCCATTAGAGCTGAAACTAATAATGGCGCACCTGGCCCAGGCTGCGCCATTACTATCAATTTTTTTTAAACTAGTGCGCCTGTCCAAACATACTAATGGTGCATCCAGACATAGTGCGCCATTACTAGTTGTAACTAGTAATGGCGCACCTGTCGGAAAGTGCGCCACTAATGTTGTTTTTTTTATTATATTTTTTATTCCTTTTTTTGCAAAACTACTAATGGCGCACTGTTCGACTGTGCGCCATTACTAGTTTAAACTAGTAATGGTGCACTGTGGAACAGTGCACCATTAGTATGTTTTTTTTGCAAAACTACTAACGGCGCACCACCAGAAGGAGCGCCATTAGTAACCTGGATTACTAATGGCGCATTTAGAGTTGGTGCGCCATTAGTAAGTGGGCAGCAACAAGATATTTTGGACATCCATCCATCCATCCAACCCAACGCACCAACACACACACACTCTCTCTCTCTCTAGCTCGAACCTACCCAAACCCTCGTCGCCTCCTCTCTTCCCCCCGAACCCCTCTCTCCCTTGCCACCGTCGCCACCCACGCCACCCGGTTCTGGCGAGCTCCGGCTGCACGCAGCACGCCGGCGAGATCCCCTTGGTCCGCATCTGGCTTACCTCCATGCAGATCCGCGGCTCCCCCACTGGCTAGGGTTTTGCATCCCCTTTTGTTCGCCGGGATCCGCCATGGCAGGCCACGGTGAGGCCATAGGTGACCGGATCCAGCACTGGTAAGCCCCTCCCCCTCCTTCTTCGCCCACCATCTCCTCCTCACCTCACCTCATCTTCTCTTCCTTCTCTGCAGGTCGCCATGGGCGTGCCGACCACGACGGTAGGAGGAGCGCACCTCCGTGGGGTGGGACGCCGCCATGGAGATGGATTCCCTTGTCCGCCACCATGCAGCGGCACCATGGAGCCTCCCAGCGCCCCAAACCCTAGCGGAGAGAGAGGAGCTGCTCCTAGTACAGCACGCCATGGAAGGGATTTTTTTGGTATTTTTGTTGTTGTTTCTCTTCCCGATCTAATCATGTGGAAGGCCCTTTTCCTCACCATGATTTATTCATCTCCCCTTCCTCTGTTTTGTGCAGGTTGCTCTAATGGCGAAGCTTCTTCTGCAGGACACCCTCCACCCCTCCCCTGCATCCACGTCCTACCCCCATACATGGTGAGCTACAACCTCTCTTTCTAGCCCTTGCAAATCTGATCTGGAGTGGACATGAATTACAATTGTCATGGACACTACATAACAGCAAGTATTGGTTCAGTTTTTGTGTGAAATTCAATTGTCATTGTGCTTTTTGATGCTTGCTTCAGAAAAATAAAATCATGGATAGATAGAAGATGGAAACAGTGAGCTTCCTTTCAAGTTAGTAATACTAAAAATCATTTGGCTCATCAATTTTTCATGTCTTGTGTTAAATCCACTCCATTGCAATTTGGCTATGTATGGATGGTTTGGTACAATTTGCCATGGATTAGTATAGTAGTTACGTACACATGTGCTCTGTAGTTTTAGTCCTTCTTGTGTTGCTGCACTTAGTCTAGAGATACAACAACATTAGTTAGGTCATGGATGGATGGATCAATACATTAGTTAGGGGATGGATGGATGGATCATTCCTATTTATTTGTGCTCTGTTTTCTTTATTATCACGAGTTGCAAAATTAGTAGTGGGAAGTAAACTTTTGTTAACTTGTTGGTTGAACCAATGGAACTACTGTTATATTTGATTTGTTGCTCAACTAGTGCTGCAATGATGGGATCGAATGATTGCATGACCCTAATGTTGGCCTATCATTTCAATTATCTTGGTCTTATAGATGTTATTGTTCCTGTCATATAGCACATGCTAGTTTCTTTATTGGTTGGCTGCTGGTTCTGTTTGTTCATATGCATAAGTGCTACTGTTTCTTTGTTATCTTATAAAGGATATAGTCCTTCATTTGTATATAGCCGTAACTCACTTATTGATCAACATATATTGATTCATCTCTTTACTGCAATTACTCTGTGTACTTCATGATTTGCTCCTGTAGTGGTATAAAATTATAGTTTCTCTTTCAAGCTGGTATCTGTGTTTGATATATACTAGTCTTTATCTAAATACCATGTATTGGTATTTCTTGTATGGTTTAGTACATCATCTACTGGTGGTTTAGTTGTATATTGTACAGGACATAGTCCTGACGGTTGCATGCAGTGATAATTCTTCCTTTGCATTAGCTATTTCCTATGTTTCATATAATTTAGATGCATGCTTATACTCCTATCTATACCAGGTGCATGTGCTATGCTTGTGTACCTATATACAGAATAGTACTCATGTGTAAGTGGGTGTATGTGTTCTGCTTATAGCAGATGTTTAGTAAATGTGCTATCAATGGCCTATTTCTTCTTGCAGGTTATGGACTATATCTTTCCTTGCCAATTCCCTCTCTCTTAAATCTGATTTGAACAGATGCTGCATTGGTCTCTTCACTTTCTTTCTTTCTCTCCTACTCTCACTGATAAGAACAGGTGCTCCTTAATCTTACCATGCCAATATGGTGTCCTGAGGCTCTCATCGTTACTTAAAGATGTTGCACTACTTGATCCAATGATGCAATAGTCCTAGCACTACTAGGCTGCCTGAGGACAATCCCTACTTCAAACCCTACCTCTGGGCTAGTTGATTAGTAGTGGGTTTGTTGGATTTCATCTGAAAACTAACCCAAGCTTAATTGAGGGATCCCCTAATCATGGAGTTAGTTCTAGTTTGAGTTGATCTTTGGGTTTGGCTTTGATCTATACTTTGCTGGCTCTACTTCTGTCTTTTGGGTTATTGGCTCCATTTATGCAGTGTTGGCTCTCTTCTACTGTTTCTTTGATCAACTTAATCTGATTGGGGTTTGACTAATGTTTCCAAACTCGTAAGTGCTAGCTCCTACAGCAAAGGCATTTTGCTAAGGGGAATGCTACATTTAAACCTTGATCAAGTTTTTCATGTTTGTTGTTTCTTGTTTTGCAGGTTGATGAACTAGAAGAAAGAAGTAGAAGATGAAGAACTAGATAGTTTAGTATAGGTTTAGTTTAGGACTTTTCTAGTTACGCCCGCTATCTAGCGGGAGAGGGGAGGGAGCGTTGGAGGAACCGGATGAAGATGAGTTTCATCGTGATGATGCTCATCGTGATGACCGCAGCTCTCTTCTATGTGATGGTAGTTTAGATGATCGATATCGACTTGTAATGTGAAGACAAACTCGCTACTCGCGGTCTCGAGACTTGTAATATAATGTTCTATCTTTGTTCGGTCTTTTCAATTCGGAGACTAATATGATGAATTGTATTCGGAGACTAATATGATGAATTGTATTCAGAGACTAATCTTCTATTGTATTCGATGAATCTGTTGTTGATGTGTGCTGTCTATATTTTGTCCAATTATACATTTTGTAACCTGTGCAAAAAAAAGAAAATTAAAAAATAAAAAAACCTAATATTCATACTAATGGCGCATCATTAAACAGTGCGCCATTAGTATACCGAAGTTACTAATGGCGCATCTTGTTGTTGTGCGCCATTAGTATGCCAAAGCACCTGGGTATACATGGCCCCCTGGGATGCATACTAATGGCGCACTGTTGTATATACTAATGGCACATCTGAGGTGCGCCATTAGTATACCAGATACTAATGGCGCACCTGTGGTGCACCATTAGTAAAATATACTAATGGCGTGGCACTAATGGCGCACCACCAATGCGCCATTAATGGCCAAATTAGGTGCGCCATTAGTAGGCCTTTTCCTAGTAGTGCTTAAAGGAGAAGAAGATTTGTTCTCAGGTCAGGTTCTATAGCTATGGTTCATACTCCTTTGCTCTTGCATTACTGTATTTACTCATACCAACTATTTTCAAATTTGAAGGATGGAATTGAAACTCTAATGGCGCAACAGGTATGTTTTAAACCTGTTTCTTTAACTGGTTTGCTGTTGTAACCTGCTCTATGTTGATTTCAGTTTCAATTGAATAAACAGTTATGTGCTAATGTTATGCACATTACAAGTGTTGTTATTGCTCTATAGTTACCCACACTTATATTCTGTCTATTCTGCTTTGTCTTGAACAAATATTATTTGAACTGTGTCTCTATCTTGATTTGGTAACAAAAACTAGAATGATATAGACCATAAAGTTACCTTGGTACATAGATATATGTTTGTTTCATGTTGTTATCCTATCCACTTTACTACTGAACTCATTTACCAAAATGAGTTTCATATACAACATGGTAAACATGTGATGTGTCTGCTTGTTTCTCTTTTAGAATGCAGACAAAATATTGGAGAATAGTACCGGGTTATCCAATGGTAAATGAAGTAATGCAGATAAGGTTCAATATAGTGAGACATCCCTGTCGGTCTCCAAGAAAGTTGATAAAAACTATCTTCACGACAGTGAGGGAACCCAGAAGTCCTGTCTTGATGTAGTGTTCGAGTTACTGGCCACTACTGCTGGCACAAGCTCTTCGAATTCGCTGCCTGAATCAGTTCGTCTTCTTGAGTCTCAACTTCAAGTTGAAAGACATCGATCAGATGTGCTGCGACAGGAAGCTGAAGGACTGAGGAAGTCCCTGCAGAATTCAGATGCATATTTTCTGGTGCAACAACAAGCGCTGGAGGATTTAAGTGCCAAACAAGAGAAAGTTAATAAGCCTGCTAAGCATCTTGCCAGCATTATGGGTACCCAGGATATTGTTTCTTGAGATCTTCTGAAGTGGTTTCAGTTCTGGATTTGTTTTGCCGCGGCGTTTATTTGCGCTGGTCTCCAACTTTGACAACCAGTGTATATGATATGCTGCTTTGTTCCCTATATTTGCAGTGGTGGCGAACTTTGATGCCCAGTAGATGTAATATGTGTAACAGCCGTGATAGCCTAGTGTTAGTTGCTTGCTTATTTATTTCCTTGTTGTCTTGTTTATTTGTTTGCTTGTAGTCATTGCAGTTCTTTTTCCGCGGTTAGCTAGTGGCTGCAATAACCTATTTTTTAAAACTAGGACACAATAACCATGGGCTAATATTTACTGTAGTGACACTGGGCCTCCTGCTGGCCGTAGAAACAGTGGGCCTTCTACGGGCTGTAGAAACAATGGGCCTTCTATGGGCCGTCGAAACAATGGGCCTTCTACGGGTCGTATATCATCAATGGGCCTTATACGGGTCGTATAATTGATTGGCCAAACATGGTCCAAACAGACAGACCGCATTATGGCCATAAACGGGCTGGAGATGGAATCGTCCGTTCATGGGCCGACCATAACGAGCCATCGTTAATAGGCCATATTTGATGACACTATGAAAACAGCCCAATGTATTAACGGACCACAAATGGGCCGACTGTAACCACGAGCTGAATTTGGCCCACAAGCAGAAAATGACAGTAACGGGCCGTAAGTAAACGAATGCTGGAAATGGGCCCAAGAATAAATGGGCTCTGAGAAGGCTGAAAGATAACATGGGCTGGAAATGGCCCAACAGAATAACGGGCCATTAATGGGTATAAAGTGATACACTGTTCATTACGGGCCAGTTTCACCACGGGCCATTAATGGGTGTAAAGTGATACATTGTTCATTACGGGCCAGTTTCACCACGGGCCGTTAATAGGCCAAGAGTTACATAGGGCCTCATATGGGCCGAAATATGTCATGGGCCATACATGCGCCAGAAGTGAAAACGGGTTGGAATCATATTGGATGGCCCAGATGACGCTACTGGGCCTAATTCGCATAGGGCGTAACGGGCCTTGGGTTAGCGGGCTGTAAATGGGCTATATGTGAATAGGCTGTTAACAAGCTTTCCATGGGCCGGCCCGCCACCTTTGACCAAGTCAAACGGGCCGGCCTTTTCACAGGAATGGACCTCTGTTGGGCCATGCCATGTGTCGACGTATCATAGGTGCCTTCCGTCCATTGAGTGGATGACATCTGTCCCAACGATGAGCCGACACATGTTTCCTCCAGCCAATGATGATTTTACACGTGGAAAATCCCCATTGGTCGAGGCTGTTAACAGGTTATCGGATCCAAAACCCGACCCGATAGCTTAACAGCGTTCCATTACGGTGGATGCCACGTGTCGGTCACACTTGACGAAAGCACTTCTGTGATGCGTGATTTATCTTCATGGAAGTGGACACTTCCGTGATGATAATTTTGGTAATGTCATGGAACACTTCTACGATAGCACATGTATGACTATCTTGATTCTGTCATAAAATCGTCATGGATGTACATGCATGACAAAAAACGTGACCTAGTGTGACAAACTCGTATCATCACGGAAGTGTATTTTTTATAGTGATGGGGGGAGTCCTACTTGGACTCCTAGTCCAAGTAGGATTCGCCCCCCCCCTTTTCCTTTCTTCCACCGGAGGGAATAGGAAGGAGAGGGAGAGGGAAAGGGAAGGGGGGCAACGCCCCTCCTCCTTGTCCTATTCGGACTCCCAAGGTGGGGGGCGAGTGGCCACCTCCCGTGGGCTTCCCTCCCTCTCTACCTTAGGCCCATGTTGGCCCAAAACTTCCCCAGGGGATTCCGGTAACCCCTCGGTGCTCCGGAAAAATACCTGAATCACTCATAACCATTCTAGTATCCGAATACTACCTTCCCATATATGAATATTTACCTCTCGACCATTTCAAGACTCCTCGTCATGTCCGTGATCTCATCTGGGACTCCGAACAAACCTCGGTCACCAAAACACATAACTCATAATACAAATCGCCATCGAACATTAAGCGTGTGGACCCTACGGGTTCGAGAACTATGTAGACATGACCGAGAAACATCTCCAGTCAATGACCAATAGCGGAAGCTGGATGCTCATATTGGCTCCTACATATTTGATACGTTGGATATTTTTTTGTCAGGACCCCGACTCGATGTCACATCGATCTAGCTGGTAACACCCCATATCACTTTGCGGCCTCACGCACGGTATCCCCACGGGTGTCGTCTTACCTTTTCCCGGGACCGTTTGCGCCTTTTGGCTCGCGTATATGAAAGTGTCGCTAGCATCCATATGATAAAGAGCCCGGGCTGACATGACTAGTCGTAAACCCAAAGTGGCACAGACTTACAGGGACAGGCATCCATGACCCAGCTTCGAACGTGTCGGTCATCAGCAAGTGGGTCCGGGCTGTAGCACTGGGCTAGCAGGACTCCGGTAAACCGGGCTGTAGCGGGCTAACAGGACTCCGGTACTCAAAGCGTGACATTTCCCCGAAGGGACAGACACAGGAATGAAGAAGGACACATGCCGGCCAGCCTAAGTGTTCCAGAGCAGTAGCAAGCTACCATGGCTCAGCGGTAACACTAGGAGACATTTCCCGGTAAGAGAGGCTACTAAAGATAAACAACTAGATAGTCAGATCCCACACATACCAAGCATTTCAATAACATACACACAATATGCTCGATATGTGCAATACAACATGGCATCACAAAATGACTCTACGACTCAAGTAGTTTATTCAATAGGCTCCGAGGAGCGAGACATTACAAACATGGGTCTCATGACCCAACAATCAGAGCATACAAGTCAAAGCACAAGCGGAAGCTATCATGTCTGAGTACAGACATCTACAAATGAAAAAGGCTGAGAAGCCCGACTATCTATCAGATCCTGCCGGGGCACAAGATCGTAGCTGAGGTAACAAGCTAAACGTCGAAGTCCACATGGAACTACTAGCGAGACCGAAGTCTCTCTGCAAAAACATAAAATAGGCAAACGTGAGTACAAATGTACCCAGCAAGACTTACATCAGAACTAACTACATATGCATCATTATCAACAAAGGGGTGGTGGGGTTTAACTGCAGCAAGCCAGCTTTGACTCGGTGGCTATCCTAAACTACGACTGCGAGTAACTCTTTTGAGGTGGCGCACACGAGTCCACATATTCACCATATCAATACACCACTATGGATCCGCTCCCGTCTCCCTACGAGAACGCCATCCATAGCACTCACGCTTATCTTGCGTATTTTAGAGTATCCACTTTCACTTGTCTATGAACTGATATAAGCAACCCAGAAGTCCTTTTCCGCGGACACGGCTATTCGAATAGATGATGTTAACCCTGCAGGGGTATACTTCTTCACACACGCTCTCACCACTTACCGCCGTTGTTGTCTAGCTTAACCAACTAGCTCCGGGATATCCATCACAGATTCTTGGAGAAAGGGTGGTTCACAAGAACCCGACTTGATCACGAGCTCAACATAGCAGTCAGGTGACAACCTGGTAATACTTCCAAGAAGATATTCGGAAAATCACGAACCACCGGTATGTTACTAAGCTTGAGAACAATCTCGCTTTTGAGGGCAAGACGATATGATCAAATGAGTGAGGACTTGACAAGATCCTAACTCATCAATCGAAGGGTGCACCGAAATAAGGACTAGGTAGCACGATCAGTCTTAGAAGGATGATTCAAAAACCAACACGCTAAGAATGAAATTATTGTCCCTTAACTACCAAGCAACGAGGTTGCTGGGAGTATTGATTTCACACATCACAATTCATTTGTCGGTATTCCGGTTGCATCAACACGATGGCCGAGGAATGACTAATGATGGTGAGAAGTATTACTACGTCAAAATTCATGAAAGTTGGTGCAGTTCTCATGACAATTCTGACATAAAGGGGGTAATACTCCAAGGTAGAACAGAACCAAAAGCTGGATTGGCATTTGATCTGCGGAATACAACTACTTTGACCCAATCCTAGATATGGATGAGGTACTGGAGTTTGTTTCTCCTATTCATTCTAAAATAGAATGGCTTGGCGGACCACAAGGGTAATAGGCATCGACGAACGAATGCACGCATACTCTTGACTATCAATTGATAGGCGAGGGTCGGAAACAACTAAGATGGGTCAACTCAAAAGAACATATGATTTTCTGAGTTGTGGATGCATGGATTAGCATGTCGAACGAAGTTCAACATATTTTTTCCGGATAACCCATGCAGAAAGGTAGAACTGGCAGAGCCACAATATATAATGGAGAACTCATCAAGAATAATCCTGTTGTGATATTTCAGTTCAACGAGGAACTTCTGCCATAAGTAGTTCATGGTATTTGGAAGAAGAAGATACCACGGACTTCAAGGACTATCGCAAAGGTTACTAATATCCTAAAGGCACTAGCAATTACTATCAACATGAAGTAGGTAGAGTGAATCTCGGGTTCAAGAACCCAGGAACAGAATACCTATTACTAAGTAGCATCACGGGATGCTTTCGAGAATGATGGCCAGAATCATCACACTGGGAACACAAATCATGGCTAAATTACTAGATGATCCCCTAAGACACCTAGGGTCATAATAATATCTCCAACATATATGTCAAGGTAACGGAGTACCTCAACTCACTGATTAGTGTGGTTAATCCGGCCTATGGGAACATTGAAACGGGAAGAAAGGATTTGCAAATGCATCAGACTACTTAGAAACCTGGGATGACTCGGACAGCATAACGGCTGTAAATGCTCAGAAAAGATTTGAGACATTCACAAAAATGGTGGCATAACCACTCAGAAGCACAATATCAAGGTCTCGAGATCAACAATAATCATACAAAAGTAGTAGGAACTGAAATGAGGCTTAAGTCCAACAATCTATAAGTCTACGGATTAGTAACACGTGATCCTGATGGAAAGAAGAGATAGCCTAGTTCTTAATCCCCGTAGAAGAGAAGATGATGACTCAGATCAGAAGGGCATGAGGTATAAGGAGTAAAAAGAGCCTTACGTTCCATCCCACAATCAATTCCCTTATATAACTAAAGAATTTCTAGACTCAACTTCGACCAGTTTGGCTTGGTAATCCTACAGGCAGTCAAGCTCTGATACCAACGCTGTCAGGACCCCGACTCGATGTCACATCGATCTAGCCGGTAACACCTCATATCACTTTGCGGCCTCACGCACGGTATCCCCACGGGTGTCGCCTTACCTTTGCCCGGGATCGTTTGCGCCTTTTGGCTCACGTATATGATAGTGTCGCTAGCATCCATATGATAAGGAGCCCGGGCTGACATGGCTAGTCGTAAACCCAAAGTGGCACAGACTTACAGGGACAGGCATTCATGACCCAGCTTCGAACGTGTCGGTCATCAGCAAGTGGGTCCGGGCTGTAGCACTGGGCTAGCAGGACTCCGGTAAACCGGGCTGTAGCGGGCTAACAGGACTCCGGTACTCAAAGCGTGACATTTCCCCGAAGGGACAGACACAGGAACGAAGAAGGACACATGCCGGCCAGCCTAAGTGTTCCAGAGCAGTAACAAGCTACCATGGCTCAGCGGTAACACTAGGAGACATTTCCCGGTAAGAGAGGCTACTAAAGATAAACAACTAGATAGTCAGATCCCACACATACCAAGCATTTCAATCATACACACAATATGCTCGATATGTGCAAATACAACGAAGCATCACAACATGACTCTATGACACAAGTACTTTATTTAAGGCTCAGTGAGCCATACATAACATACACACAAAGGTACGGGTCTCACGACCCAACATACAAGTCATACAATCATACAAGCCAGCAGCGGAAGTAACTTGTCTGAGTACAGACAACTAGTAAAATAAAAGAGGCTTGGAAAGCCTCTGGCTATACTATGTGGTCCTTCACAAGCTCAGGGTCACCACCTGGGTCTTTAGCCTACTCGTTGATGTCAACGTCTACATAGAACCCATCAGAAGGGGTTGCAGCGTCTTCTGTAAAAATGTAGATTATGGCAACATGAGTACAAAGGTACTCAGCAAGACTTACATCAGATCCTACATACATGCATAGTATCAAGAAGGGTTGGTGGAGTTATTGCAGCAAGCCAGCTTTGACTCTTGGCTAGGCTATCCTACGATACTTCAACTTGAAATAGTTTTGCGCACACGAGTCCACTATTCACCACTTCAATACACTACCGAGGATCCACCTCCGTCCTCCTACGGAGGAGCCATCCTCGGCACTCACACTTATCTTGAGGCTTTTAGTAGTTTCCATTTACTTGTCTATGAACTGTATAGGCAACCAAGTAGTCCTTTACCGCGGACGCGGCTATTCGAATAGATCATGTTAACCCTGCAGGGGGTACTTCTTCATACACGCTCTCACCACTTACCGTCGTTTACACGACATGTACCCGGCAACCTTCAAGCGGAAGCCCAACGTGGGTGTCGGCCACGACCTACCTAATCACCTAAGCCTCCAGTCCAGGTTTATCGCCTATTCAGGTTCCATCCGCAGGGAGTCCGGCCGAGGTTTCCCATACGGCCCCGAACGATGTGAACAGGGTTCCCGAGATACCTAACGGGTATTCGGTACACCCGGCCACGTACCTACCGCATCACAGCCCACCCCTACGGTCAGCGCTGTCCACGGCCTCCAGTAGGCTACAAACACCAGAAACTACTTGCAACTCCTGGACGGAGAACTAGGGTGAATAAGAAGTCGAGAGGGTCCATTGGTTTCGGGCCCAATGCATGGTAGTAGCTGATTCTTAAATCACACATACAGATCTCAGTGCTTAAGGTCGGCTTCAATGAAACAACCCACCATGTACTCCTACATGGCCTCTCATCGATACCTTTACCAAAACGTGTTCACCACACCACTCTCATTACCGACATAATCATTTCACTCTAGCCCATCACCTAGATGAACCAGACCTGACACGACTCTAAGCATAGCAGGCATAGCAAGGTAGGAACAACACATACATATGGCTCAATCAACTCCTACACATGCTAGTGGGTTTCATCTAGTTACTGTGGCAATGACAGGTCATGCAGAGGAAATGGGTTCAACTACCGTAGCACACAGCAGTTTGAATCGCGTTGTCTTAATGCAGTAAAAGAGAGCAGGAGCGAGAACATGGGATTGTATCGATATGATCAAATGGTTGGTTGCTTGCCTGATGGTTCGATGCACGGATACGGTTCTTCGTTAGGGTAGTCACGGTACTCCTCGGGGACAGATCCTGTCGTAAAGGATAACGATACACAGGCATCACCAAACAATGTGCAACAATATGATGCATGCATGAAACATGGCAATATGAGTGTGTTGGGCTAATGCAACTAAAGCCAGAAGGGTTTGAACAAATTTGAGTCAAAGATTCAAATTTCAATTTCAAATATGGCCTTTTAAAGTGCTTTTCCTTGTTCTGATTAAAACATCCATTTAACTTGTTGGATCATGCATGAAAATAGTACAGATGGATAGATTGGATTTTTCTGATCATTTTTCATATATAATTTGTCCAATTTGGAGTTACAGAATAAAAGTTATGAATTTTTGAAGTTTAATTAATATTCTGAAATTTCCTGATTTAATTTAAATACAGAAATATCATTTACTGCGTCAGCCTGACGTCACAGTGACATCAGCAGGTCAACAGGGCTGGCTCGGGTCAAACCTGACGTGTGGGGTCCACACGTCAGTGACACAGGGGCTAATCCCGTGTTGACCCGGGCTGGTTAGCTTTGACTAAGCCCTGGGGCCCACTTGTCAGCGTCAGTAGGTGGTGGTTTAGTGGCTAATTAACTAGGCCATGTCAGCTCGCCGGAGTTCTGGCCGGCGGCGACCATCAGTGCGGCGGCGATAGTGGTTTTGGTCGTTTCGGCCACCAAATGAACCGCGGAGGCCACCGGAGTGAAGCTGAGGACGACCCGCGGCTCTTGGCGGAGTCCGTTGGGGTCGGGGTGGCCGGAGTCGACGGCGGCGAGCTCGGCTGCGGCGGCCGGGGTTCGGTCGTGCACGGGAACGGTGTTGCAGGGTGTTAGGGGGGGTGTTGGAGCGTGCTACGTGCTCCTAGTGAGATGTGGAGCACGATGGCGTGCTCGGTTGGGCGCTACGGCGATCGTGGCCACGACGGCGACATCACCGGCGGCGTGAAGCTTTCGGCCGCGGTGGGGCTAGGGCCTAGGGGTCGGGAGAGAGCAGGGGAGAAGGGGGAAACGGTGGCGTAGCTCACCGCGGTTGCAGTGGGCGTCGAAGCGGGCTCGGGGACGCGTCGGAGACGACGAATTTGACGGCGACGGTGGTCGGAGTCCGAAGAGGGGAACGGCGACGTGGCGGCGATGCAGGGCTTCCGGGGACCCGTGGAGCGGTGGGGAGGAAGAAGGAGTCGAGGCGGAGCTTCTGAGCTGGTCGGGGAAGCGAGGGGTGGTCGGAGACGGTGGCTAAGGCGAACGGCGGCGACGGTGAGCTTCGGCCGTGAGAGAGAGAGAGTGAGGGAGAGGAAGGAGAGAGCCGGGGAGAGTGAGAGAGAGCAGGGGGGATCGGGACGGGCTGCGGGCGTCGTCCACGCGGCCAGGAGGGCGTCGGCAAGCAGGAGGTGGCCGCGCGGCCGCGCGCGCGCGAGCACGCAGCAGCTTCGGGGCGAGGGGAGGAAGACGACGGGGAGCTACAGTGCTGGGCTGGGTCGGTTGCTGGCTGGGCCGGCCAGCTGGCTGGGCCGCACAGGTAAGTCTTCCCCTTTCTTTTCTGTTTTCTGTTTTTATTTCATATAACTGCAACTTTGTTGAATTAAATAAAATACCTAGGCAACTCCAAAAATCACCAAACTACTCCTGGTCCATAGTTGGATTATTTCCAACATGAAACATTTTAGTTTGGAGATATTTGAGCATTTAAATATTTTATATAATTTAAAATGCCCAAATTCAAATATTTATGATTTAATTCAAAACCCTAGGATGGCCTAGGAAAATGTGCACCACTTTTGGCAGAGGTTCTGAACCAAGGCAAAAATGATGGGCATTTTAGAAGGGCATTTCAGGTTCATTGAAAAATTATTTTAGTAAACCCTAGTTGGTTTCAGAGGGGACTGGGGGTTCTGTCATCCCCATTTCAAGTTTCTGATGAATGAGTAAACATGATGCAACACTCTAATGCATAACTAGCTAGGGTGTGACAACTCACCCCCACTCAAAAGAATCTCGTCCCGAGATTTGGGTTCCTCCGGGAAGAAGGCGGGATATTCAAGTCGAAGACGATCCTCCCTTTCCCAGGTTGCTTCATCTTCAGAATGGTGCGACCATTGAACCTTGAGAAACTTGATATTATGACGTCGCGTGGTACGTTCGGCTTGATCGAGGATACGAATGGGGTACTCTCGATAGGTAAGATTATCTTGGAGATCAAGCGTTTCGTGGTCCACTTCACGGATAGGATCCGAGAAGCAACGCCTGAGTTGAGAAATGTGGAAGACATCGTGAACTCTGGAGAGGTGCGGAGGTAGTTCCAATTGGTAGGCAACTTCTCCTCGTTTGGCAAGAATGCGAAAAGGTCCAATGTAATGAGGAGCCAATTTGCCTTTGATACCGAAACGATGGGTTCCCTTCAGAGGGGTGACCCGAAGATAAGCCTTCTCGTCAACCTCGAAAGTCATAGCCTTATGTTTTCGGTCATATTGACTCTTTTGACGAGATTGGGCTGTTTTCAACTTTTCACGAACGATACGAACTTGTTCTTCTGCTTCCTGAATCATATCCGGGCCAAAGAATTGTCTTTCCCCGGTCTCTGACCAGTTAAGGGGTGTTCGACATCGCCGTCCATAGAGGACTTCAAAAGGGGCTTTACCCAAGCTGGATTGATAGCTGTTGTTGTAAGCGAATTCGGCAAATGGAAGGCACTTCTCCCAGTCCATTCCGAACGAGATAACAGAGGCTCGAAGCATGTCTTCTAGAATCTGATTGACGCGTTCCACTTGACCACTTGACTGAGGATGGAAAGCGGTGCTAAAGGAGAGACGGGTTCCCATAGCATTTTGGAAACTTTCCCAAAATTGAGAGGTGAAAAGACTTCCTCGATCCGAATTGATTTCCAAAGGGACACCATGAAGAGACACTATTCGGGAGATGTATAAGTCTGCCAGCTGACTAGCGGTTATACTCTCACGAACAGGTAAGAATGAGCTACTTTGGAAAGACGATCGACCACAACGAAAATAGCATTATTCCCTCTTTTGGTCCTGGGAAAACCGGTAATGAAATCCATACCAATTTTATCCCATTTCCATTCAGGAATAGCTAATGGTTGAAGGGTGCCAGCAGGCCGTTGATGCTCTGCTTTTACACGACGACAGACGTCGCAATTAGCAATATACTGAGCGATTTCTCTCTTCATCCTAGTCCACCAGAACCTCTGGCGTAGGTCCTGATACATTTTTGTGCTACCGGGGTGAATGGTGAGAGGAGATTCATGAGCTTCCTTAAGGATTAATCGCCTTAGGTTGCGCACTTTGGGAACTACTAGTCGATTCCCGAAGTATACGACTCCTTGATCATTAACGGAGAAACAATTCGCAATTCCTTTCTGAATGTTTCTCTTGATGCGGGAGATTCCTGGATCTACCTTCTGTGCGTTGATAATTTGATCCGTAAGGGTAGGTTTTGCCACCAAGGTGGAGAGAAAACCTTGAGGTACAATGTGAAGGTTAAGCTTCCGAAATTCCTCATGGAGAAGCGGTTGACTTTGTTGTAACATCAGGTTGTTACAATAAGATTTACGACTTAGCGCATCAGCCATGACGTTGGCTTTCCCTGGGGTATAGGTTATCCCTAAGTCGAAGTCTGTGATCAATTCAACCCAACGTCTCTGCCTGAGATTCAAATCCGGTTGGGTGAAAATATACTTCAGACTTTGGTGATCAGTGAATATTTCACAACGATTACCGAGGAGATAATGTCGCCAGGTCTTAAGTGCATAGACTACGGCTGCAAGCTCTAGGTCATGAGTGGGATAATTCTCCTCATGTGGGTGCAATTGCCGTGAAGCGTAAGCAATTACGTGTCGATCTTGCATGAGAATGCAACCTAGTCCTTGTCGCGAGGCGTCGCAGTAGATAACAAAGTCCTTGGAGAAGTCTGGCGGTACCAGTACGGGAGCAGAGGTCAGGCGTCTTTTCAGTTCCTGAAAGCTGTGCTCACATTGTGGAGTCCATTCGAACTTCTTATCTTTCTTGAGGAGTTCAGTTAGAGGTTTAGCAACCTTGGAGAAGTTCTCGACAAAGCGACGGCAATAGCTCGCTAAGCCTAGAAAACTCCGAACTTGCTTGACTGATTCGGGCGGAGTCCAATCAAGGACGGCTTGAACTCGCTCAGGGTTAACAACAATACCTTTACCAGATATTACATGACCCAGATAGGTCACTTCTGACAACCAGAATTCACATTTAGAGAATTTGGCATAAAGGCGATGCTCTCGAAGTTTCTTCAACACTAGCCTTAGATGTTCGGCATGTTCTTCCTCGTTCTTGGAGTAGATGAGTATATCATCGAGATAAACCACGACGAATTTATCCAAATACTCCATGAAGATTGAGTTCATTAACCGAGAAAAGGTGGCTGGAGCGTTGGTTAATCCGAAGGACATAACGGTATACTCGTATTGGCCATAGCGAGTAACAAAGGCCGTTTTAGGAATGTCCCCGTTTCTGATTTTGATTTGATGGTAGCCCAACCTCAAATCCATCTTGGAGAAGACTGAGGATCCAGCGAGCTGATCATACAGGTCGTTGATCCTGGGAAGTGGATATTTGTTCTTGATTGTGACCAAATTGACAGGTCGGTAATCTACAACCATCCGGTCCGTACCATCCTTTTTCTTAACGAATAGGACGGGGCAAGCCCACGGAGATGAACTAGGGCGGATGAAACCCTTTTTCAAGGATTCATCGATTTGTTTCTTAAGCTCGGCTAGTTCTAGGGGTGCCATCTTATAGGGTCTTCTAGCAATCGGAACGGTTCCTGGAATGAGATCTATTACGAACTCAACATCCCTGTCAGGTGGAACACCTGGCAATTCCTCTGGAAAGACATCCGGGAAGTCACGGACTACCGGAACGTCCTCAAGGTCTGGCAAAGGGCTGGCGTTAAGAGAATATAATTGTCGCTTGGCTATTCGGGTCAAGACATTGACTATCTTCCCCGAAGGATGGGTGAGTTGAACAGTCCTAGAGAAGCAATCAATTTTGGCTTGATGAGCTGACATCCAGTCCATACCCAAAATGATATTAATATCCGAAGATTTAAGGGCTATCAAGGATGCAAGGAAAACAAGTCTGTCGACTTGGATCTCATTTCCATAACTTACCCTAGAGGTCTGCCATCTAGGCCCAGGGGTAGAGATTTCCATAGTGGATGGCAAGTCACAGAATGCAACGTTATGCAAACGGGCATAACTTTCAGATATAAAAGAATGAGAGGCTCCTGTATCGAAAAGAACGGATGCCGGGTGGCAATTAACAAGAAGCGTACCGAGAACGACGTTGGGGTCCTCTTGAGCTTCTTCGGCAGAGATACAGTTGACATGGCCACGTGAAGCGGTGACCGGTTTGGCATGGAACACCTTCCCTGTCGGCTTGCCACGGCCAACAGCTTTAGCAGATTGATTGGGGTTGGTCTGGGGACACTCGCGCATATAATGACCAGATTCCCCACACTTGAAACAAGTCACGGAACTGGTACGTGGAGGAGCATTATTGGATGGACCCCCATAGGGCTTGGCCGGTGCAGACTGTTGAACAGGGCGAGGCGCCTGGAAAGATGGCCTCGGTGTGAACCTGGGTGGCAGGGCGGTATTGGGTACCCACACGCGGCGTTTCTGAGGACCAGCACCGGATGAGGAACCCATATCACGTCCATGCTTGCGTGTTGCATCATAATCAGTCTGACCAGTTTCAGCACTGATGGCTTTGTTGACAAGTTTCGAAAAAGATGTGCACTCATGCAGACGGAGGTCGCGGCGAAGCTCAGGGCTAAGGCCCTTTCGGAACCTTGCTTGCTTCTTGGCGTCAGTAGAAACTTCCTCAGTTGCATATCGTGCGAGATTACCAAACTCTCTGCTATAGGCATCCACAGAAAGTCGGCCTTGGGTGAAACTGCAAAATTCTTCACGTTTACGGTCCATGAGACCCTCCGGAATGTGATGTTCACGGAAAGCCTCACTGAACTCAGCCCAAGTGGTGACATGGCCCGCTAGGCGCATGGCTCCATAATTCTCCCACCATAGACTGGCGGGGCCTTCAAGATGATATGCGGCGAAGGTGACCTTGTCAGCCTCCGCTACCAACGCGGAACGCAGCTTGTGAGAGATACTGCGAAGCCAGTCATCAGCGTCGAGAGGCTCGACGGAGTGGTGGAACGTGGGTGGATGCAATTTGATAAAATCACTGAGTGACACCACGTTAGCCCTCTGATGGTGTGCTGTATTCTGTTCTATACGCTCCAACAAACGGTTTGTCTCCCGCTTGTTTCTCTCAGCTTCCATCATCACCTCGGCTAGTGAAGGAGGATGAGGCAGATTTTCATTCCTGGCTTCACTGCCTTCGGCCTGCTCTTGGGAAGCAGGATTAGCGCGCGTGTTGACCATCCTAGGTAGACAAGACAATGATTTAGTCAGGATGGTAAAATTCCGACATAGGATACATAAGGTAAGGAATAACTCGAAATGCAAGATGATCATCCGTATGACATGGTAGATACAGAAACTGCTTCTTTATTCCATCGTCATGCACACCATACAAGGTTTAGTACAAGACCAAACAAAGTACTATTATGGTGAGAAAAGGATTACATCTCGTCAGAGGCATTCCAAGCTCCTATACATTATTTTCTACACCTCCGGAAAGAGTACAAACTAGGACATATCCCACGAGTCACGCGGAACGATAGATGACACAGCTAGTGCGAACTAGTGATGCTACCCCTAACTCAGACCGATCCGTAGTAGTCCTCATAAAAGTCACCTCCATAGCCTGGAAGCTCAACATGTTCATCCGGAAACAGACGATCTCGCGGAGCTTGTGGACCATAGGGGCTAGGATGAGGCCTTGGACCAACAAACAGTGGCCTGCGGGGACCGCGAGGTGGGGTGATGCCTCCTACATCACGCCAAACCATCATGTCCGGCAGAGCAGATCTCACAGGATAGAGATCGCGCATATCCGAATATCCAGCTTGCACCGCCGGTGCGAACCGAGTCAAAGTGGCCCAGTGATCGGCACGGGTATTGAAGAGCTCTAACCTTAAGGCCCGATTTTCACGGTCCTTATCCTCGAGCATCTCAGCAGTGGTGCGAGTCCGTGAATCCTCCTGAGTGGAGTCAGCATAAATAGCTTGGAGATATCCTTGTGCTCCCGGAAGTGATCCTGGCATATACCGGAAGTCAGAGTCCCGAAATAAACCAGATCTGACTCGCATAATGGTCATCATAGAGTAGGCGGCATCCTGCACAGCCATCTCGATAGTAACCCCGAGTCCATAGGAGCAGTGAAGAGGCTCAGTGGATCCAGGATAAGATGGAAATATCCTGACAGTGCAGAGATACTGGCTTTGATTAAAATCTCGGAATTGTTCTTCGACCGTGTACTCAGGATACCAGCGGTATCCAGCCTCAGTCATTACCCTGACCAACTTAGCAGTATGGCCGGGTACATCTAGGCATCGAGTTAGGCGAACCACTTGATTGAGGTCGCGAGTGGCCATCTGAAAGCATAATCATAATGCAAGGCATTAGAATTTCTAGCAAAATTTCGGCAGCATAACAGCTGTAAATGCTCAAAAAGGATATTGAGACATTTGACAAAGGATTTCGTACACACCCAACATCATCATATCAAAGTTCTGGAACCATTCTAACAACATAATGTGGTAGTAGAACTGAACTAGGCTTGTAACCATCAAACTTATAAGGTACTACTGATTAGTAACACGTGATCCTGATAGAGAGAGTAGATCCTAATTCCTTAACCCCCGGTGGAAGAATGGACTGACTCAGATCAGAAAGTCATAAGGTATAAGGAGTAAAAAGAGCCGTACGTTCCAACCCACAAACAATTCCCCTACATATAACTAAAGAATTTCTAGACTCAACATCGACCAGTTTGGCTTGGAGAACCTACAGGCAGTCCTGCTCTGATGCCAACGCTGTCAGGACCCCGACTCGATGTCACATCGATCTAGCTGGTAACACCCCATATCACTTTGCGGCCTCACGCACGGTATCCCCACGGGTGTCGTCTTACCTTTTCCCGGGACCGTTTGCGCCTTTTGGCTCGCGTATATGAAAGTGTCGCTAGCATCCATATGATAAAGACCCCGGGCTGACATGACTAGTCGTAAACCCAAAGTGGCACAGACTTACAGGGACAGGCATCCATGACCCAGCTTCGAACGTGTCGGTCATCAGCAAGTGGGTCCGGGCTGTAGCACTGGGCTAGCAGGACTCCGGTAAACCGGGCTGTAGCGGGCTAACAGGACTCCGGTACTCAAAGCGTGACATTTCCCCGAAGGGACAGACACAGGAACGAAGAAGGACACATGCCGGCCAGCCTAAGTGTTCCAGAGCAGTAGCAAGCTACCATGGCTCAGCGGTAACACTAGGAGACATTTCCCGGTAAGAGAGGCTACTAAAGATAAACAACTAGATAGTCAGATCCCACACATACCAAGCATTTCAATCATACACACAATATGCTCGATATGTGCAAATACAACGAAGCATCACAACATGACTCTATGACACAAGTACTTTATTTAAGGCTCAGTGAGCCATACATAACATACACACAAAGGTACGGGTCTCACGACCCAACATACAAGTCATACAATCATACAAGCCAGCAGCGGAAGTAACTTGTCTGAGTACAGACAACTAGTAAAATAAAAGAGGCTTGGAAAGCCTCCGGCTATACTATGTGGTCCTTCACAAGCTCAGGGTCACCACCTGGGTCTTTAGCCTACTCGTTGATGTCAACGTCTACATAGAACCCATCAGAAGGGGTTGCAGCGTCTTCTGTAAAAATGTAGATTATAGCAACATGAGTACAAAGGTACTCAGCAAGACTTACATCAGATCCTACATACATGCATAGTATCAAGAAGGGTTGGTGGAGTTATTGCAGCAAGCCAGCTTTGACTCTTGGCTAGGCTATCCTACGATACTTCAACTTGAAATAGTTTTGCGCACACGAGTCCACTATTCACCACTTCAATACACTACCGAGGATTCACCTCCGTCCTCCTACGGAGGAGCCATCCTCGGCACTCACACTTATCTTGAGGCTTTTAGTAGTTTCCATTTACTTGTCTATGAACTGTATAGGCAACCAAGTAGTCCTTTACCGCGGACGCGGCTATTCGAATAGATCATGTTAACCCTGCAGGGGGTACTTCTTCATACACGCTCTCACCACTTACCGTCGTTTACACGACATGTACTCGGCAACCTTCAAGCGGAAGCCCAATGTGGGTGTCGGCCACGACCTACCTAATCACCTAAGCCTCCAGTCCAGGTTTATCGCCTATTCAGGTTCCATCCGCAGGGAGTCCGGCCGAGGTTTCCCATACGGCCCCGAACGATGTGAACAGGGTTCCCGAGATACCTAACGGGTATTCGGTACACCCGGCCACGTACCTACCGCATCACAGCCCACCCCTACGGTCAGCGCTGTCCACGGCCTCCAGTAGGCTACAAACACCAGAAACTACTTGCAACTCCTGGACGGAGAACTAGGGTGAATAACAAGTCGAGAGGGTCCATTGGTTTCGGGCCCAATGCATGGTAGTAGCTGATTCTTAAATCACACATACAGATCTCAGTGCTTAAGGTCGGCTTCAATGAAACAACCCACCATGTACTCCTACATGGCCTCTCATCGATACCTTTACCAAAACGTGTTCACCACACCACTCTCATTACCGTCATAATCATTTCACTCTAGCCCATCACCCAGATGAACCAGACCTGACACGACTCTAAGCATAGCAGGCATAGCAAGGTAGGAACAACACATACATATGGCTCAATCAACTCCTACACATGCTAGTGGGTTTCATCTAGTTACTGTGGCAATGACAGGTCATGCAGAGGAAATGGGTTCAACTACCGTAGCACACAGCAGTTTGAATCGCGTTGTCTTAATGCAGTAAAAGAGAGCAAGAGCGAGAACATGGGATTGTATCGATATGATCAAATGGTTGGTTGCTTGCCTGATGGTTCGATGCACGGATACGGTTCTTCGTTAGGGTAGTCACGGTACTCCTCGGGGACAGATCCTGTCGTAAAGGATAACGATACACAGGCATCACCAAACAATGTGCAACAATATGATGCATGCATGAAACATGGCAATATGAGTGTGTTGGGCTAATGCAACTAAAGCCAGAAGGGTTTGAACAAATTTGAATCAAAGATTCAAATTTCAATTTCAAATATGGCCTTTTAAAGTGCTTTTCCTTGTTCTGATTAAAACATCCATTTAACTTGTTGGATCATGCATGAAAATAGTACAGATGGATAGATTGGATTTTTCTGATCATTTTTCATATATAATTTGTCCAATTTGGAGTTACAGAATAAAAGTTATGAATTTTTGAAGTTTAATTAATATTCTGGAATTTCCTGATTTAATTTAAATCCAGAAATATCATTTACTGCGTCAGCCTGACGTCACAGTGACATCAGCAGGTCAACAAGGCTGGCTCGGATCAAACCTGACGTGTGGGGTCCACACGTCAGTGACACAGGGGCTAATCCCGTGTTGACCCGGGCTGGTTAGCTTTGACTAAGCCCTGGGGCCCACTTGTCAGCGTCAGTAGGTGGTGGTTTAGTGGCTAATTAACTAGGCCATGTCAGCTCGCCGGAGTTCTGGCCGGCGGCGACCATCAGTGCGGCGGCGATAGTGGTTTTGGTCGTTTCGGCCACCAAATGAACCGCGGAGGCCACCGGAGTGAAGCTGAGGACGACCCGCGGCTCTTGGCGGAGTCCGTTGGGGTCGGGGTGGCCGGAGTCGACGGCGGCGAGCTCGGCTGCGGCGGCCGGGGTTCGGTCGTGCACGGGAACGGTGTTGCAGGGTGTTAGGGGGGGTGTTGGAGCGTGCTACGTGCTCCTAGTGAGATGTGGAGCACGATGGCGTGCTCGGTTGGGCGCTACGGCGATCGTGGCCACGACGGCGACATCACCGGCGGCGTGAAGCTTTCGGCCGCGGTGGGGCTAGGGCCTAGGGGTCGGGAGAGAGCAGGGGAGAAGGGGGAAACGGTGGCGTAGCTCACCGCGGTTGCAGTGGGCGTCGAAGCGGGCTCGGGGACGCGTCGGAGACGACGAATTTGACGGCGACGGTGGTCGGAGTCCGAAGAGGGGAACGGCGACGTGGCGGCGATGCAGGGCTTCCGGGGACCCGTGGAGCGGTGGGGAGGAAGAAGGAGTCGAGGCGGAGCTTCTGAGCTGGTCGGGGAAGCGAGGGGTGGTCGGAGACGGTGGCTAAGGCGAACGGCGGCGACGGTGAGCTTCGGCCGTGAGAGAGAGAGAGTGAGGGAGAGGAAGGAGAGAGCCGGGGAGAGTGAGAGAGAGCAGGGGGGATCGGGACGGGCTGCGGGCGTCGTCCACGCGGCCAGGAGGGCGTCGGCAAGCAGGAGGTGGCCGCGCGGCCGCGCGCGCGCGAGCACGCAGCAGCTTCGGGGCGAGGGGAGGAAGACGACGGGGAGCTACAGTGCTGGGCTGGGTCGGTTGCTGGCTGGGCCGGCCAGCTGGCTGGGCCGCACAGGTAAGTCTTCCCCTTTCTTTTCTGTTTTCTGTTTTTATTTCATATAACTGCAACTTTGTTGAATTAAATAAAATACCTAGGCAACTCCAAAAATCACCAAACTACTCCTGGTCCATAGTTGGATTATTTCCAACATGAAACATTTTAGTTTGGAGATATTTGAGCATTTAAATATTTTATATAATTTAAAATGCCCAAATTCAAATAGTTATGATTTAATTCAAAACCCTAGGATGGCCTAGGAAAATGTGCACCACTTTTGGCAGAGGTTCTGAACCAAGGCAAAAATGATGGGCATTTTAGAAGGGCATTTCAGGTTCATTGAAAAATTATTTTAGTAAACCCTAGTTGGTTTCAGAGGGGACTGGGGGTTCTGTCATCCCCATTTCAAGTTTCTGATGAATGAGTAAACATGATGCAACACTCTAATGCATAACTAGCTAGGGTGTGACATTTTTATCGTTACATGCTATTATGTTATCTGTTTTCGATGTTTAATGGGCTTTAATATGCTCTTTTATACTATTTTTGGGACTAACCTATTAACCAGAAGCCCAGTTCCAGTTGCTGTTTTTTTTGCCTATTTCAGTGTTTCGCAGAAAAGGAATATCAAACGGAATCCAAATGGAACTAAACCTTCGCGACGATCTTTCTTGGAACAAACTTAATCCAGGAGACTTGGAGTGGAAGTCAGAGACGCAACAAGGCGGCCACGAGGTAGGAGGGCGCGCCCCCACCCTCGTGGGCCCCTCATAGCTCCACCGACGTACTTCTTTCGCCTATATATACTTGATACATCTCCAACGTATCTACAATTTTTGATTGGTCCATGCTATTATATTATCAACTTTGGATGTTTATGGGCTTTATTATACACTTTTATATTATTTTTGGGACTAACCTATTAACCCAGAGCCCAGTGCCAGTTTCTGTTTTTTTTTCTTCTTTTAGAGTATCGCAGAAAAGGAAAATCAAACGGAGTCCAATTGACCTAAAACTTCACGGAACTTATTTTTGGAAGGAAAGCAACCCGGGAGACTTGGAGTCCACGTAAGGGAAGCAATGAGGAAGCCACGAGGCAGGGGGGCGCGCCCACCCCCCTAGGCACTCCCTCCACCCTCGTGGCTCCCCTGACGTACTTCTTCCGCCTATATATCTCCATATACCCTAAAAACTTTGGAGAGTACAATAGATCGGGAGTTTCGCCGCCAGAAGCCTCCGTAGCCACTCAAAGCCAATCTAGACCCATTTCGGCACCCTGCCGGAGGGGGAATCCTTCTCCGGTGGCCATCTTCATCATCCCGGTGCTCTCCATGATGAGGAGGGAGTAGTTCTCCCTCGGGGCTAAGGGTATGTACCAGTAGCTATGTGTTTGATCTCTCTCTCTCTCTCTCTCGTGTTCTTGAGGTGATACGATCTTGATGTATTGCGAGCTTGGCTATTATAGTTGGATCCTATGATGTTTCTTCCCCCCTCTACTCTCTTGTAATGGATTGAGTTTTCCCTTTGAAGTTATCTTATCGGATTGAGTCTTTAAAGATTTGAGAACACTTTACGTATGTCTTGCCGTGCGTATCTGTGGTGACAATGGGATACCACATGATTCACTTGATGTATGTTTTGGTGATCAACTTGCGGGTTCCGCCCATGATCCTATGCATAGGGGTTGGCACACGTTTTCATCGTGATTCTGTGGTAGAAACTTTGGGGCACTCTTTGAGGTTCTGTGTGTTGGTTGAATAGATGAATCTGAGATTGTGTGATGCATATCATATAATCATACCCACGGATACTTGAGGTGACATTGGAGTATCTAGGTGACATTAGGGTTTTGGTTGATTTGTGGCTTAAGGTGTTATTCTGGTATGAACTCTAGGCTTGTTTGTGACACTTATAGGAATAACCCAACAGATTGATTGGAAAGAATAACTTTGAGGTGGTTTCGTACCTTACCATAATCTCTTCGTTTCTTCTCCGCTATTAGTGACTTTGGAGTGAGTCTTTGTTGCATGTTGAGGGATAGTTATGTGATCCGATTATGTTATTATTGTTGAGAGAACTTGCACTAGTGAAAGTACGAACCCTAGGCCTTATTTCAACGCATTGCAATACCATTTACGCTCACTTTTATCAATAGTTACCTTGCTGTTTTTATAATTTCAGATTACAAAAACCATTATCTACTATCCATATTGCACTTGTATCACCATCTCTTCGCCGAACTAGTGCACCTATACAATTTACCATTGTATTGGGTGTGTTGGGGACACAAGAGACTCTTTGTTATTTGGTTGCAGGGTTGCTTGAGAGAGACCATCTTCATCCTATGCCTCCTATGGATTAATAAACCTTAGGTCATCCACTTGAGGGAAATTTGCTACTGTCCTACAAACCTCTGCACTTGGAGGCCCAACAACGTCTACAATAAGAAGGTTGTGTAGTAGACATCCAGCTCTTTTCTGGCGCCGTTGCCAGGGGGGTTAGCGCTTGAAGGTATATCTTTAGATCTTGCAATAGAGTCTTTTAGTTTATTGTTTTATCACTAGTTTAGTTTATAAAAGAAAATTACAAAAAATGGAATTAAGGTTACCTCATATGCTTCATCTTTTTAATGTCTTTCTTGAGAAAAAGGATTCCGATAATTGTGCTCAAGTGCTAGAAGAAGAATGAATTAGAATGGTTGGCACTAAATATTTGAATGATGAGCATGATTGCAATGTTGTTAGTATGAATTCCTTGAATATCTATGATGCTACTGATATGCAAAGCCACAAGCTTGGGGAAGCTATGTTTGATGAAGATGATATTTTTTGTCCCCCAAGTTTTGATGAGCAAATTTATTATCATGAAAGCATGCCTCCTATCTAAGATGATTATTGTGATGACGCATGTGCTTTAAAGAATAATAATAACAATGAAACTTCTCATCTTGATTTCAATTTTCAATCCCATGATAGTTACTTTGTTGAGTTTGCTCCCACAACTATTAATGAGAAGAATTTTGCTTGTGTGGAGAGTAATAAAATTTATATGCTTATAGATCATGAAAAGAATGCTTTAGGTGCTGGTTATATTATTGAATTCATTCATGATGCTACTGAAAATTATTATGAGGGAGGAACATATGCTTGTAGGAATCGCAATAATACCAAGTTTCCTCTCTATGTGCTTAAAGTTTTGAAGTTATGCTTGTTTTACCTTCCTATGCTAGTTGATTATTGTTCCCACAAGTTGGTTTCTCACAAAATCCCTATGCATAGGAAGTGGTTTAGCCTTAAATGTTCTAGTAATATTCTTCAAGATGCTCTCTTTATGTTACAATTCTTATCTTTTATGTGAGCATCATTGAAATCATCATGCCTAGCTAGGGGCGTTAAACGACAACGCTTGTTGGGAGGCAACCCAATTTTATTTTTGTTCCTTGATTTTTGCTCCTGTTTAGTAATAAATAATTTATCTAGACTCTGTTATGATTGAGTTTTTATGTTTTAATTAGTTTTTGTGCCAAGTAGAACCATTGGGAAGACTTGGGGAAAGTCTTGTTGATCATGCTGTAAACAAACAGAAACTTTAGCGCTCACGAGAATTGCTGCCATCTTTATTTGTAAAGTGTTATTTAGTTAATTCTTTTTTCAGATGATTAATAGATAAATTACTCAGGTCCAGAAATTTATTTGATAATTTTATGAGTTCCATAAGTATACGTTTGATGCAGATTACTACAGACTGTTCTGTTTTTGACAGATTCTGTTTTTCATGTGTTGTTTACTTATTTTGATGAATCTATGGCTAGTAAAATAGTTTATAAACCATAGAGAAGTTTGAATACAGTAGGTTTAACACAAATATAAATAAAGAATGATTTCATTACAGTACCTTGAAGTGGTGATTGATTTTCTTATACTAACGGAGCTTACAAGTTTTCTGTTAATTTTTGTGTTGTGAAGTTTTCATGTTTTGGGTAAAGATTCGATGGACAATGGCATAAGGAGTGGAAAGAGCCTAAGCTTGGGGATGCCCATGGCACCCCAAGGTAATATTCAAGGACAACCAATATCCTAAGCTTGGGGATGCCCCGGAAGGCATCCCCTCTTTCGTCTTCGTTCATCGGTAACTTTACTTGGAGCTATATTTTTATTCACCACATGATATGTGTTTTGCTTGGAGCGTCAATTTATTTTGCTAGAGTTTGCTTTCTATTATTTAGAACAATGTTTTGCATCTTTTATTTCAATAAAAGTGGCATTGATAGCCTTTACTATGCCTATTTTACAAGTCTTCATGTTGCTATTTGAAAACAGAAAGTTTCCCGCTGTTGCAATAATTCCCTAGAAAAGTCAGAATGTGATAAAACGTTGAAATCTTTTGCATAATAAGCTCTGATAAATTTACTACAGTGGGAATTTTCTTTCATAATTTTTGGAGTTAAGGAAGTATGGATCTTGCTGCACTCTTTACAGACTGTCCTGTTTAGGCAAATTGTTGTTATGTTTGCATATGTTTGCTTCTTTAATGATTCTATTTGAGGATAGGACTATTAAATATGCAGAGGCATTTAGTATGAAATTTTGAATAATAATTTTAGTGATTTGCTACAGTAGAGTATGATAAGGTTTTTTCAATGGTTTATACTAACTTATCTCACGAGTCCTTGTTGAGTTCTGTGTGGATGAAGCTTTTGAGATTTAGGGAGACCGTGATACGAGAGGAATTAAGGAGACAAAAAAGCTCAAGCTTGGGGATGCCCAAGGCATCCCAAGATAATATTTCAAAAGGTATCAAGCGTCTAAGCTTGGGGATGCCCCGGTAGGCATCCCACCTTTCTTCTTCAACAATTATCGGTTAGTTTTGGTTGATCCTAAGTTTTTGCTTCTACACATGATGTTTGCTATTCTTAGATGTAATTTTATTTTGTTTTGCTTGCTGTTTGAATAAAGTATCAAGATCTGAAATTATTAAATGTTAGAGAGTCTTCGCATAATTGCATAATTATTCGACTACTCATTGATCTTCACTTATATCCTTTAGAGTAGTTTGTTGTTGCTCTAGTGCTTCACTTATATCTTTTAGAGCACGGTGGTGGTTTTATTTTGAAGAAATAGATGAACTCTCATGCTTCACTTATATTATTTTGAGAGTATTTAGAACAGCATGGTAATTTGCTTTGGTTATGAAAGTAATCCTAAATATGATGGGCATCCAAGAGGGATATAATAAAATTTTCATATAGAGTGCATTGAATACTATGAGAAGTTTGATACTTGATAATTGTGTTGAGATATGAAGATGGTGATATTAGAGTCATGCTAGTTGAGTAAATGTGAATTTGAGAAATACTTGTGTTGAAGTTTGTGATTGCCGTAGCATGCACGTATGGTGAACCGTTTTGTGATGAAGTCGGAGCATGATTTATTTATTGATTGTCTTCCTTATGAGTGGTGGTCGGGGACGAGCGATGGTCTTTTCCTACCAATCTATCCCGCTAGGAGCATGCGCGTAGTACTTCGTTTCGATAACTAATAGATTTTTGCAATAAGTATGTGATTTCTTTATGACTAATGTTGAGTCCATGGATTATACACACTCTCACCGGTACTACTGTTGAGTCCATGGACTAATGTTGAGTCCACCATTTTTGCAATAGCCTCTCTTGTACCGCGCAACTTTCACCGGTACCATAAACCTCCTTATATCTTCCTCAAAATAGCCACCATACCTACCTATTATGGCATTTCCATAGCCATTTCGAGATATATTGCCATGCAACTTTCCACCGTTCCGTTATTATGACACGCTCCATCATTGTCATATTGCTTTGCATGATCATGTAGTTGATAATGTATTTGTGGCAAAGCCACCATTCATAATTCTTTCATACATGTCACTCATGCATCATTGCACATCTCGATACACCGCCGGAGGCATTCATATAGAGTCATATCTTGTCCTAAGTATGAAGTTGTAATTCTTGAGTTGTAAGAAAATAAAAGTGTGATGATCATCATTATTAGAGCACTGTCCCAGTGAGGAAAGGATGATGGAGACTATGATTCCCCCACAAGTCGGGATGAGACTCCGGACGAAAATAAATAAATAAATAAAAGAGGCCAAAGAAGCCCAAAATAAAAGAAAGAAAAAAGAGGCCATAAAAAAAGAGAAAGTCCCAAATAAATAAAAAAATGAGAGAAAAAGAGAGAAGGGGCAATGCTACTATCCTTTTACCACACTTGTGCTTCAAAGTAGCACCATGATCTTCATGATAGAGAGTCTCCTATGTTGTCACTTTCATATACTAGTGGGAATCTTTCATTATAGAACTTGGCTTGTATATTCCAATGATGGGCTTCCTCAAAATGCCCTAGGTCTTCGTGAGCAAGCAAGTTGGATGCACACCCACTTAGTTTCTTTTTGAGCTTTCATACACTTATAGCTCTAGTGCATCCGTTGCATGGAAAGCCCTACTCACTCACATTGATATCTATTAATGGGCATCTCCATAGCCCGTTGATACGCCTAGTTGATGTGAGACTATCTTCTCCTTTTTTGTCTTCTCCACACATTGGTAGAAAAAGGGCCTGTAGTCCCGGTTCGTAAGGGCCTTTTGTCCCGGTTCTGGAACTGGGAATAAAGGGTCGGTACTAATGCCCTATCCCTTTAGTCCCGGTTCAATCCAGAACCAGGACAGATGGGCCTCCACATGGGCAGTGCGCGGAGCCCAGGCAGGAGACCCTTTGGTCCCGGTTGGTGGCACCAACCGGGACCAATAGGCATCCAC
>NC_057797.1:114869518-114876433 GCF_018294505.1 Triticum aestivum | reverse complement strand
CCAGTCCCTTTAGTCCCAGTTCAATCCAGAAACGGGAGAGATGGGCCTCCACGTGGCCTGTGCGCGGAGCCCAGGCAGGAGACCCTTTGGTCCCGGTTGGTGGCACCAACCGGGACCAATAGGCATCCACGCGTCAGCATTTCTGTGGCTGGGGTTTTTGTTTTTTTAAAGGGGGGGGGGGTTGGGGGTTTTGGGGGGTTAATTTAGGTGTTTCATATATTGTGTTAGCTAGCTATAATTAATAGAGAGAAGTGTCCTCTCTTATGTCCGTGCTTGGTCGACGCTACGTACTATACATACGTATAGAGAGGACTAGACACACTAGCTAGCTAGTAAGCAAACGAAGGAAACAGAAGATTGTCATGAACATATATGCATACAGAGAGAAGTGATATCGACTACCTCTCCTTCTCCGAGAGATTGGTCGAACAACAAGTTCTCGTATATCTATCCGACACTACCGGCTACATATATACAATAATTATCTCTTACAAATATAATCATACGGACTCAGGGTCCACATAGAATTCTCCGTCTTCAGGGATCACGTGGTCAAGAAATAATGCCGCCAATTCCTCTTGAATTGCTCGCATGCGAGCTGGTGCTAGGAGTTCATCCTGCTTCCGAAACATCTAATTTAAAGAAGGGGGTCAATACATATATATATGAATGAATGAAACTCAACACAAATGATGGTAATAAAATAAAATTGTGAATGTTGTCATTTACGTACTTCATATTGTTCGTCAGTGTAGCCCCGCTCACAGGTCGTGTGGCGGATGGACTCGCAAACGTAGTATCCACAGAAATCATTCCCTTGTTCCTGCCACAACCACTTTACAAGAAATAGAGGTCAATCAAACTGATAAGCAAGAATGCCAAATGGTATTGACGAAACTAGCGCTTGAATGACTAGTAGATGCGCGGAACATGCTACTATAGTACTTACTTTCGGGTGTCTAGATTGCAACTCCTTCGGCAATCCCGGAGCTTTTCTGGTGAATTTTCTCCAAACCCTGCCGGACAAAGAAAACAATTACTTGATATATCAGGAAATGAACAAAGTTGCTGATATGGTGGATAATGATCGATTTAACTTACTTCTCGAGTATTTGAGTCATGTCTGCATAGTCCTGGGGATCTTTTCGTCTTGAGTCTAAGACGGTTACTAGTCCCTTCTCAAGCTTAATCTCTAGGAGAATATAGTGGAAACTGCACACGCATGCATAACTCATCAATTACATTACTATAACCTTGACTAATATATAAGGGAAACCGAATACGCACAAGACAGTAACACTCACTTGAAGTTGTAAGGAAGGAGTATTATATCTTTGTTTTCATTTATTACGAACGATTGTAGCAAGTTGGCCTCGGTAGCTGCGGCATGAAATTTAACCTGAGTTGCATCTATGAGATATGTGTTAATGAACCCAATATCACCGACTTGTCTTTTCTTCAATTCGGCGATCTTCAATCTGCATAATATAGTGAGGATGATTATAAATACATGCAATGAAAGAGCTGAGCTGTATAGAGAAACTTAATGACAGAAGTAGTATTACTTACAGACAGTAGCAGGCGATCGTTGTTTTATCGAGGGCCAATTGATTGAAAATTTGATAGAACTCCTCAAATGGAACAGGCAACAGTTCAATTCCAACAAGGTCATGCTCCTTTTTAACTTTCACATACAAAGTACTCCTCCCCCCAGAGTCTCTGCAAATTTTCAAGTACCAATCATGCAATCTTCGCATCATCGTTGATAGAGATCTTTCATCTTTGACGAGAGGCTTCCCGTACTTGTATCTTTGTATCTGCACCTCCATGAAATCATAATTTACATCGTCGGGCAGGTAATCGCCAAGATTGCTATAACCGGGCACCATCCTTGGATCATTAGCGACGTTGTCGCTAGGTACCTTGAGTGGGGGGGGCACGATTGCTTCGCTTGTTCACCGAGCTGGGCAATTTGTTTCCCAGCTCATCGTTCTTTCAGCCTTTGATAACTGACAGTACTTCCCAACCACTCCGCTTCGGCAAATTCCTTTCCAATAATGCGGTCATAGTTTCCTTTCGGCGGACACTTGGGTGGTTTTGTCAGGGCAGCCAGAGTGCGCTTCGCTTTCATCGGATCTACCTTCTCCTCCAAAGGTGGATGTTTCATTGGTTTCAGCCCTTCAAAGTAGTTCCTCACTTCTTCTCGTGCGATCTCGGCGTTCTCCTCCGGGATCCTCTCGTATGGTAACTTCTGTGGAGTCTTCAGAGAAGGACCGAATCTGTATGTCCTCCCGCCTCTGGTTGTACTGCTAGACGCCGGCCGAGCAGACGGAGCAGTTGTCTTCTTTACTTGCTTACGAGGCGGAGGAGAAGGACTACGATGCGCCAGAGCAGCCGGAGCGACGGCAGGTCTCTTCCGCCCTTGCTGACGAGGCGGAGAAGGAGGAGGCTGGCTGCTCGGGTGCGCCGGCGCAGGCGGAGATGGAGGCGGAGTGCCGCCACGCGCCGGAGAAGGAGCCGGCCGAGGGCCCTGATCGTCACTCGCCGGAGGAGGAGGCGGTGGAGGAGGCGGAGTGCCCTGACTCACCGGAGGAGGAGGAGGAGGCGGAGGCGTCCAGTTCGGAATTTTGATGAGGTCCTTCCGCCATAGGCATGGAGTCTTCAGAGCAGACCCCAGCCGAGTCTCCCCTTCACGGGTAGGGTGGTCAAGCTGGAGGTCCTCAAATCCCTCCGTTATTTCATCCACCATCACCCTAGCATATCCTTATGGAATCGGCCGACAGTGAAAAGTTGCGTCGGGTTCAGTAGGATAAACAGAGCCAACAGCCACCTTGACCTTCAAATTCATCCATCGCGTCATAAGGTGGCAATTTTGTGACTCCGTGATAGCATCCGCGGGATAGCTGGCAGGAGCCGTCAAGGCATGCTCCGGCTGAAGCATCTCGGTGGAAGCCACGTTGCTTCTGCGCTGAGATGGCGGGGTAGCTTCGGGAGAAGCTTCGGCAGTACGTTTGCTGCGATTTGCTTCTCGTTCCTCTATCGCGTCTACCCTTGCTTGCAGCGCCTGCATTTGGGTCTGCTGCACTTTTTTCCTCCTCTCATGGGATTTGTAACCGCCTGCGTCCGGAAACCCAACCTTCCACGGAATGGAGCCTGGCATGCCTCGTGTTCGTCCAGGGTGCTCAGGATTCCCGAGGGCCATTGTGAGCTCATCGTTCTCTCTGTCTGGAAAGAACGTCCCTTCCTGTGCTGCTTTGATATACTGCTTAAGCTTCCTGACTGGTATGTCCATTTGATCGTTCGTCCAAATGCACTTCCCTGTTACAGGGTCCAAGGTTCCGCCAGCCCTGAAGAACCAAGTCCGGCAATGGTCTGGCCAGTTAATTGTCTTTGGTTCGATCCCTTTATCAACCAGATCATTCCCAGTCTTGGCCCACTTAGGCTGGGCTACGAGGTAGCCACCTGACACCGTGCGATGGTGAAGCTTCTTCTTCGCAGCATTTTGCTTGTTTGTCGCCGACATCTTCTTACTCTTTTCCGATGTCTTGTGGGCCACAAATGCGGGCCAGTGATCTCTGATCTTCTCATATCTGCCCTTGAATTCTGGTGTCTCATTATTTTCGACAAACTTATTTTGCTCTTTCTTCCACCTCCTGAATAGTTCTGCCATCCTCTTAAGAGCAAAAAACTTGATTAATTGCTCTTTAACCGGGTTCTCTGGATTATCCTCTGGCGGTAGGGTGAAATTTGACTTCAGCTCAGTCCAAAGATCATTTTTCTGCATATCATTGACATAAGACACCTCAGGGTCTTCTGTAGCCGGCTTAAACCATTGCTGGATGCTTATCGGGATCTTGTCCCTAACCAGAACCCCGCACTGAGCAACAAATGCGTTCTTTGTTCGGATGGGTTCAATCGGTTGGCCGTCGAGCGCGATTGCTATGATCTCAAACCTTTCATCCGAGCTCAACTTTTTCTTCGGGCCTAGTCTCTTTACCGAAGTTGTGCTTGATCTGGAGGGCTAGAAAAAAGAACAAAGACTTATTAATATGTGTACATACCAAAACAATGAATGCCTCAATCAGCTAGTCAGCACAAGCTTAACTAATATATATACCTGGCGGGACTCGGTTCGGTCACCGGAGCCGTCATCACGGTCTCCTTCTTGCACCGGCATTGGTTCACCGGAGCCGTCCTCATGTTCTTCTTCTTGCACCGGCATTAGGTCACCGTAGCCAGCTTCTTCACCCTCTCCTTCCAGACCATCGGTGTCATTGAGAAACAACGAGACGGCATCACTTCCTTCTGCGATTATGTCCCTCAACAAAGCTTCTTTTGCTTCGGCTCGGGCGGTGTCCATAGTTTCTACAAATATTTACAACATGGCAATTATTATTCAAACATGACAGATGGATATATTAGTGGAAAACGTAGAACTAGCTACCTAATCATAGTAAGGAATCATATATATTAATTAGTGGCCTCGACGCTGCTTCTCTAGGGTTTGGGGTGGCCTCGACAATGCTTCAAGGGTTTGGGGTGGCCTCGAGAACGCTATCGGGAGGGGGTATATATCGACAACGACGACACTACATCTATGTCCCTCGACGACCCTCGTTCCCGATAAAAAAAGAGGAAGAAGAAGAAAAAAAGAGGAGAAGAAAGAATAGAGGAGAAGAACTCCTCTATTCTTTCTTCTCCTCTTTTTTTCTTCTTCCTCTTCATTTTTTATCCTCTTCTTCCTCTCATGTTCGAGAGGATCGCCGAGGGGTCGGGAGGTTGTCTAGTGTCAAAGGATTCAACAAAACCATGTCTTCATCATTAGGCGAAAGTAACAGGTGCATGATGGTACGAAGCTCTCCAAAGTTATTTTGGAACGGAGACCTAGATAGGATAATTTTCTTTTTGGTACAAAGTTTAGCAAGAACCTTCCAAATATCGTTATTTCGAAGGCCTTTGCTGAAATTCATACAAAAAGGCAAATTATCCTTTCCGGGACACCATTCCAAAATAACTTTGGAGGACTTAGTCATGCCCTGGTTACTTCTGGCTAATGATGAATCCATGGATTTCTTCAATACTTTGACACTAGGAAATCTCTCTCTCGAACCCTCGGCGATCCTCGACCCCTCAAACCCTCGACGACCCTAGAACCCTCGACCCCTAGGTGATCCTCTTCTTCCACTCATGTTCGAGAGGATCGCCGAGGGGTCGGGAGGTTGCCTAGTATCAAAGGATTCAACAAAACCATGTCTTCATCATTAGGCGAAAGTAACAGGTGCATGATGGTACGAAGCTCTCCAAAGTTATTTTGGAACGGAGTCCTAGATAGGATAAATCGCTTTTTGGTACAAAGTTTAGCAAGAACCTTCCAAATATCGTTATTTGGAAAGCCTTTGCTGAAATTCATACAAAAAGGCAAATTATCCTATCCGGGACACCATTCCAAAATAACTTTGGAGGACTTTGTCATGCCCTGGTTACTTCTGGCTAATGATGAAGCCATGGATTTCTTCCATACTTTGACACTAGGAAACCTCTCTCGACCCCTCGGCGATCCTCGACCCCTCGAACCCTCGACGACCCTGGAACCCTCGACCCTTAGACGACCCTGGAACCCTCGACCCTCGATCCCTCGACCCTATAGAACCCTCGAACCCTCGACCCTGAAGCCCTCGACCCTTGACCCCTTAATGACCCTCGACCCTCTACCCTAGTTCCCGACCCTCGACCCCTCGGCGATCCTCGACACCCTCGTTCCCGATAAAAATTAAGAAGAAGAAGAAGAAGAAGAAGAAGAAATAGGAGAAGAAGAAAGGAATAGCTAGAGGAGAAGATCGAAGAAAAAAAAGAAGAAAAAAAAGAGGATAAGAAGAAAGGAATAGTGGAGAAGAAGAAAAAATAGAATATATTCTATTTGCTCTTCTTCTCCACTATTCCTTTCTTCTTCTCCTCTTCTTTTTCTTCTTTTTTCTTCTTCTTATTTATTTCTCCTCTTCTTCCTCTCCTCTTCTTCTTTCTAAGTCCTGCTTATATACATGGAGTATTGGTCCCGGTTTGTACCCCTCTCGACCCCTCGTCCCTCTCTCGACCCCTCGACGACCCTCGTCCCTGATAACATTTTTTTTCTCCCCTCGACCCCTCTCGACCTCTCATCCCCCTCTCGACCCCTCATCATCATCTATCACCCCCCCTCGTTTTCTTTAGCATATATCCATGCTCAAAAAAATAATTCATATATAGAAAAAATGCTATATGAACATACATACATATGAGCATATACACAGAGCATATACATAGCCAAATCCATATACAGAGAGCATATACATACATAGATACATATGAGCATATACATACATACATAGCCAAATCCAAATACATATGAGCATATACATACACATATGAAATTTTTTATCACACACAGAGAGCAGCGGCGGCGGCGGCGATGGTCAGAGCGACAGGGATCGATGGGAAGGGGGGAGCTCACTGGGGGCGCGACGGGGAGGAGGCCGGGGACGGGGAGGAGGCCGGTGACGGCGCGGGGGAGGCCGACGACGCGGCGCGGGGCGACGGGGAGGGGGCCGGAGATGGCGCACGCAGCGACAAGGAGGAGGCCAGCGACGGCGCACGCAGCAACGGGAGAATTCCTGCGGCGGCGCGGGGCGACGACGACGGGGAGCAGGCGACGACGGGCTCGGGGCGGTGACGACGACGACGAACGGCCTGGGGGCGTCGGGGGGAATGGGAGCGGTTGGCGAAATTTTCAGAAGTGCTACCTTATATACCAGAGCAATGGTCCCGGTTTGTGGCACGAACCGGTACCAATGCACACCTATGGTTCCGGTTGGTGCCACCAACCGGGACCATAGGTCTCTTTTCAGCAGCCGGAAGGGCGGGAAGCAGAGGCCTATGGTC